>NC_136464.1:8472616-8735116 GCF_902686455.1 Sciurus vulgaris | reverse complement strand
CCCAAATAAGCGTGACGTTACTGTTAGAGGTGGACCAGACTCCAGACGTCATTTAATGTCAGCCCAGCCCCACTTTACAAACAGAGAAGCAGAAGCCCAGAAGAGTTAGTTGACTTTCCCAGGGTCACACAGTGCCATAGCTTGGATCTTAAATAGTCCCCAAAGACCCATGTGTTAAAAGCTTGGTCCCCATGATGGCACTATTAGGAAATACTGGAACCATTAAGAGATGGGGTCTAGTGTGAAGCTCCATGGTCACTAGAGGTGTGCCCCAAAGGGGGATTGGGAACCTCAGCCCCTTCCTCTCTTCTTTTTTCCCGGTCACAAGGTGAGGGGGTTTGCTCTACCACCATGATGTGCTGCCTCACTACGCGCCCAAAACAGTGGGGCCAATTGATGGTGGAATGGAACCTCTAAAAAAGTGAGCCAAAATAAACCTCTTTTTTATGAGTTATGTGTCTCAGGTATTTCATTAAAGTGATAGAAGCTGCACACACACACACACACACACACACACACACACACACACACACAGGAGCTGAAGCTGGAAGTCCTAATTAACTAAGAATTTCCCAGTCATCACAAGGAAGCCATATTATAACCCTGTAACCAAATTACAAAGAAACCCTAGTACAAAGGGGCAGCTAATGATTTAAGCCAAGAGAATTACAGAGAGTGCCCAACTAAGGGACCCTAAAGGTCCAGCTGGAATAGAAATGTGACCATTGGTGGTTGACTGAATCAGTCGGAACAGCCCAAGTGGATGAGGAAGGCCAGCCGATCCTCTGCAGGCTGACCTATCTGTGGTTGCCACCCAGTGGACAGCTGCTGGTTCCCTTGGTTCTGAGTTCTAGATCTCTGTGGTCCCAGAGCCACCCGTTCCCAGAAGTTGCCTGTTCAGTGGTCCTTCCTGTTTGTCGGTATAACATGAGGACGTGTAGCCACAGGTGCGCAGCCTCCTCCATCGAGCACAGCCCGGGAGAGGAGTGGCCGCCCCCACACCCTGGCGAGTCTCCGAACTCGTGAGAGTGACTTTAGGTTAGCCTTGCAGATGAGCCGCAGAGACCAATTCCCTGTCTAAAGCCAGCCTGCGTCCGCCACGGGAGGAGCGCGCCACTGAGGATAGTAAATGCGTGTCTGCAAACATCCACCGGCCAAGTTAGTGTCCTCCTCCGGGGGACTTGCTTCGAGGAACTAACTAAAGGCCCAGACTCCCTGTCCCGGGCACAGGCCAGACTGTGGAGCTCTGGTAGAAAAAACAGGAGCCACAGATGAGACACGCAGGATTTCAGGAGTAAAGTATCCCCGGCTCTCTCAGGTGGGAGAACTATTTTAAGGGCCTTGTCGAGGCTTTCTGGGTGCCCACGGTCTAAGGCCCCTCCAGAATGCAGGGGGAGACCCTGCAGCCACATTCGCATATATTCACACAATCAACAGATGGTCATTGCTGATTGGATATTGGGGGAAGGCCTGACCCAGAGGGCATCTCTCCATTGGCTGGGCTGAACCAATCAGAATCTCCTTCCCAGGCCTGTGGTGTTGGCCTCTATAAAGAGTTGGGGTTGATTTCCTCAGAATCACAGAAAACAGAAATGCGGGTAGATCCAGAGCAAGGATTGCCGCAGGTGGACGTGGAGAAGCGGAACCAGTGGCCAGGGGATCCCAGAAGTGCAGAGACTCTCCCTTCCTGAGTCAGGACTCCCAAAGGAAAGGTCATACTCTTGCTCTGGGTCCTAAGAATATCCTTGTGTCCAAACAAATCCCCTGTTACTTAAGTTACTGGGAGTGGGCTTTGCTCTCACCAATAAAACCATCCCCAAGAGGATTCTGTTTGGCTCCCAACTGTGTTTAAGATGTTGGGGTGGTGGGTGTGGGAGGTGGGCAAGGGCTTAAGAACAGGCAGGGGGAGGTGAAGCTTTCTATCCACCCTGCTTCCGTGGACAGTCAGCCTCAGGGAGGCCCTTGGCATGTCCTTGAGGTGGAACATGTTCTTGTCTAAAGGACAAGGATGTCTCTTGGAGCTGTCATTTTAAAAACAGATCTGTGAGCAGGGCATGGTGGCACATGGCTGGAATCCTAGCGGCTCAGGAGGCTGAGACAGGAGGATTGCAAGTTCAAATCCAGTCTCAGCAACTTAGTGAGGCCCTAAGCAACTCAGCAAGACCCTTTCTCTAGATACAATATAAAAAAGGGCTGGTGGTGTGGCTCTGTGGTTAAGCACCCCTAGGTTCAATTCCTGGTTCTGGGGGAAAAAATTGAATCTGGAGAAGACTGTGAAGCCAGCAATGTTTGCTGCGTCATTCTGCTTCTGTTTTTCTGGGCCCTACTTTTGATTCCTTCCTTCCCACCAGTGGTGGATGCAGTGGGGTGAACGGGACCCTTCCACAAGTCATGTCCAGTGGAATTTCAGAACATGACTTCATTTGATGTACTTGGTTAAATTCAGATGAGGTCACACTGGAGTAGGGTGGCCCTAAATCCAATGACTGGCATCCTTATTAGAAGGGGAGCAGATACCAAGATACACATCGGACAGACAGCCTGTGACAATGAGGTCAGACTGAAGCAACACAGCCACAAGCCAAGCGATGTCGAGGATTTCCAACCACCACCAGAACTTAGGAGAGACGCAGGACCATCCAGAAGGAACCCACCCTGGTGACACCTTCATCACAGACTTCTGGCCTTTGGAGCTGTGGGGACACCTTTCTGTTGTTATGTCACCCTACTTGTAATTTGTGATGGAAACCCAGGAAACTGGTGTACTGGGGCAAGGGCCACGGACCCCCTGGTATTGGGCATTTTTAGGTGATAATGGGGAAGGCAGACTTCTGTTCCAAAGTATGACTTGCTGATATTGACGCTCCATGCTCCACTGGGAAAGCCATTTTGAAGGAAGTGTGATCAAAATACAAACAAGTGCTGCCTCTTCCATTTACACTCACTCACACTTTTGACAGGAGGAGTTCATGCTCACTGGGCACCTACTACGTGCCAGGCAAAGTGAGGGGTAGGTTCAGGTTCACATTTCCTTTCATGCTCATCATGCCCTGTGAGGTAGGAAGGATTGTGCCTGTTTTGCTGCTCAGCAAACTGAGGCTCAGAGAGCATAAACAATTGCTCAGAGAACACAGAGCTATCAGAGGCAGATCCAGATTCTGATTCTTCAAAGCTCAAACCATTTCCAATGACTAATTTTATCCTTATGGATAAACACTTACTTAAATTAGGGAGAAAGTGGCATGTTTAGAGTGTAACTTCCCGAGTTCCAGGTATGGAACTTTAGCAGTCTCCTGAAGGTAGGAAGGGTACATGGAAACTGTTCCCTTCTCCCTGGGTGTCCTTCCAGTATGCCGGGCACTGCCACATATGCCTTCTGATGTGATCCTTTGACTTCTCAGGGTGATGGGATTAGCCCCACTGAACAAATAGTTGCAAAAACTAAAGATCAGAGAGGTTGAGGACCTTGTCCAAGATTTCACAGCTAAGAACCTCAGTGCAGGGTTCCACAAATGATACTTCACTGCCAGAGGAAGGCAACTGATTCCTGTTTATGACGTGCTTTCTACCTCAACAAAATTTGAAAGGTGAGAATGAATCAGTTGTCAAGTGAAAACAAGAGCAGTAGCCCTTGGTGTGGGCTGCTCAGACCCCTTCTCTGTCCCACAATCATAGGTAAGAGGCTGATCCATCAGAGGGCCCCATCTGCTTGGCCACTATGATTGGGTCAAGAGTGGCCACTTGTTCCAAGTTGGGCTGATCACAGGTCTTTAATTTTCTGTTGGAGATGAGGGTGGGTGGGGATTGGCTGTTGACAACCTAGACAGAAAAACAGATCCCAGAGCAAAACCCGAGGAGGGGTAGGGGTGGGAGAGATCTTCATCCTGGATCCACCTGTGCCTAAAGCCTACCCATTACCTACGTAGCAAATTCCTTTTTCTTGAGCTGAGTTGAGTTGGGTTTCAAGAATTGCCGGGAATGCAAGCAATCTCCACAGAATCGGATCACATACTTTTGGTCATTACTTGAGATCAGCTAGTAGTCCCGGTGGAGAGTCAGGGCCCCCATGAACAAGCTGATTTCACATTCATGTAAATCGCTGAAAGCAGTTCAGGTGGGTGGTGGGACAGACCTGAAGGAAGGAGGACACAGCTTTTTTCCCAAGCATCACTGGGGCAGAGGGCAGAGACCCTTCCAACTTCACCATGTAGCTTCTAGGTCACCCTGGGCACGCACGTCAGTCATTGGGAAGGAAGAGATACAGATGTAGTATGGGTAATCTTTATGGGCCAGGCCTGGGGTTTGAGGATGTCAAGGGGTGACATTGCCCAGGGAAGCAAGGAAGGCTGGGAAATGTAGTTTGGCTAATGCCCAGTGTGAGAGGAAACAGTTGGTGATCAGCCCCCAGCTTCTCAGAGGTGGCATGCCTCTTCAAATCACCTACCTCACTCTATGCCTCTGCCCCGATACTCCACTCCTAATTAGCACCCGCCCTCTTGGGGCCAGGCTCAGGAGATCTGGAGGACCCCTATGGTGTACCTCTTGAGCACCCCAGCAAGAGGACACTTCAAGAGAGTTCCAAGCAGAGCCTTCTTAGGAGCACCATCTGGCGCAGCAGGAGGGAGGACCCAACACACATGCCTCCCTGAAAAGACTCACCCACTCAGCCATGATCTGCAGGCCCTCCCGCTGGTCCCAGGCCTCCTGAGCATAGATCTGTAGAGCCTTTGGGGAGAATTGGCACAGGCACAGTGGGGTCTTGGCCTGGCCAGATCCAGGCCCCCTCACTACAGAGCTTCAATGAGAAGTTCAGCTGGATGGTCTGAGAAATGGCAAGCATGGATTTGCCATGTCACCAGCACACAATCTCACATTCCATGGATGGCTCAGCATACTGAGCACCAAGGCTGAGCCTCCAGGTCCAGGATGCCTATCACCTACAGCAACCTTCCTGAGCCTCCGAGAGTACCCAGTCACCAGCCACCCGCCTTGGGTTGTTTTGGAAGCTCTGACTTTGCAGACTCAGGACCCTTACTGATATGCGCTGTTCTTTCTTTCCCCTTGGGGACTCTTCCACTTTCCACGAGGCAGAGCAGGTTTTACCAGGCCCTTTCTAGCCACCAGGGAAGACTCATCCTGAGGAGGCCTGTCCTTTGCCTCCTGGCCCTAGCACGAGCCCTGAACCGCCCCCCAGGCCCCACCCCAAGCCACAGGAAGCAGGTGGCCACGATTGGGGGCTGAAAGCAGCAGGACCCTCCCCTGCAAGAGTCCTGGCTGCTGGATTCTCGTGGCTTCTCTCCCAGCCTGGCTGCCCTCTGCTTTCTCAGCATCCTCCTGCTTGGTTAAATACCTGCAGCATTAATTATTACAATTTATTAAATCTGGAGAAATAAAATCTTCCTGGGCTCCCTCACCGCCGCCTCACTCCCCCACCAAAATGGAGTATCTTATTTTGCTAACTGCTTAAACATAAAACTCTCACAGAAAAAAAATTGTCCCCACAGCTCATATTTTTCATCATTTGGTCATTAAATAGTGATGGATATAAACCTATAAAGAACCTAAACTGAACCTTTTAACAATCCATGAGCAATGCCATCATTTCTTTAATAGAACCTGCTGACCGCGCCTTGCACAGACACCATTAGTCATTTTCAGCACGCGATAATCAATAAGTTGGCTTGAAAATAAATAATATAACAGTCACAATATATTATCTTTCAGACTGGCCTTAGACTAACCATAAAATGGGGCCAAAACAAGACAGAAACTTTTACATAAATGTTAAAAAGTTAGGAACATCCTGCCTGGGTAACGCCTGGCTCAGGCCCAAGCCGGTGCATCGGTCCCTGGCGGGCTGATGCTGCTGAGCTCCCTGGGCTGCTGCCCTCCGCTTGCACCATGGAGTCAGAACACTGCAGTCAGGAGCAGGGGCACAGTCAGTGGTGTGCCGGCACCCTGTAGAACAGAGTTCTGTCACAGGCCATAGCACACAGGGACACGCATTCGGAGGGTCGTTCCAGGTGTCTCTGATGATGGCTTCAAACAGAAAGGCTGGTCAGGCACCCAGAGCCAAGGCTGAGAAGCAGTTTGCTTAGATCCACCAGGGGGCCACAGCCCAGAGTCAGCTCCGGGAATGTGTGAAGAGAAGCAAAGAACCCAAGCCACCAGGTGGCATTGATGGAGAGCGGGTTCCAGATCAACAAGGTTGTGGCTCCAGATCACAGAAGCCTGGGGTCATCCTGGACTGGCCGACCCTCCCCAGCCCCTTGGCAGCCCCTCGGCAGCCCAGCCTTGAGTCTGGGCCCTCTGCTGCTGCGCTCAACAGCAGTGCAGAACCTTAGCCCAGGCCCTGGTTTGTCCACTCATTCATTCAGCAGTTACTAGGCGTGGAGGCTACAGCTGCAGGGCAGACAGACAACCCCACCCCACCTTCTGGAGCATTCCTGCAGCACAGCAGACATGCTGTGTGAGTCTCCAGTGTGTGGGGATGGTGGTCATTGCAGGGAGAGGGGACAAGTTCAAGTGTGTGCCCTTAACACCAAGTCTCTGCTGGCCCCAGGTGCCTAGGCCTTCATTCTGGGTGCCCAGTCCAGCCTTGGGTTCCCATCTTCCCTGACAACCAGCCCCCATGGGCTCTAGGGACACCCTGTGCTGCCCAGCATCAGTCTGCCAGGTTCTCTTCTATGGGGGGAGCCCTCCCCTGTAAGATTGGCAGCACCCTCCCGCTTCAGAGCTGGAACCCCAGCACAGAGCAGCATGTCACTGGTAGGTAGGGTTATCAGCTGTCTGCGGCTTCCTGGGAACTTCAGTGCTAAAACCAGGACATCCAGGGCACAGGGGGATGATTAGTGACCCTCAGACAAATGGAAACAGGCCTTCAAGCTCACTGGGGACTGGAACTTTCCACCCTGTGGAACATACATCTTCTCTCTGAGGATGGCACTGTCCTGGGATGTTCTTATAACAATTTGAGATGGCAACTGTCACTCTTAAGTTCAAGTTTCAGGCTGAAAAAGTGCTTGGCTGATTTGGACTGGTCAGCACAGAGTTGGAAACCCAGCAGACATAGAATCTGATCCCAGCCTGCTCAGTGGCTGCGTCTCCTTAGTCAGACTACTTGACCTACCAGAGCCTCAGTTTCCATCCCTAAAAATGGAGGTAAATGCACATATTTTGGCCAGGTATTTAGGAGGATTCGACCTTATCCATCGTCCGGAGACCAGGGCATTCTTAACACCTAAAGTCTCTCGTCCTAGGAACCAGGAAGTCCTCTCCTCCTAGAGGAAGTGCAGAGGTAGGATTCAGGGCTGCCACATTTATTATGAATCAGCTCACTGTTGGAGCCAAAAATACTCTCCGTGGACAGCGTCTCTGTGACTGATATTAAAAATGACTGATTTAAGAGAAAGTGCTTCACCCCTGTTGCAAACTAAGAAGGTAGGTCTGGAGTATTCTCAGCCTTAAATGCTGCCAGTATTTCATCTTTGGGTAGTCATAAAGTTAAAGGTTAATAGGCTGTACAAATGACAGAGTTTAAAGGGAAAGATGGGGAGGGGATGAGGGACTTGCAGGCAGCCGCAGGCATGTTGGAGACAGGTGGCCACTCACCTGCAGGGAGGAAATATGGAGGTGGCCCACAGATCGTCCTTGCCCCGCTCATTACTTCTCCTGTGTGGGATTCCTTATTCCAAGACCTCCATTAGCATAAGCAGATTTCTTTCCTGGTAGGACCTGAGGACACGCGACCCTGGACAGACCGAGGCTGGGCAGGGTCATAAAGGTCAGTGCTTGGTGCTGTCCTGAGAGAGGCTAGGGAAGGGGCACAACAGAGGCTCTGGGGACCAAGGAGAAGGCAGGGGGTTCGGGTAGAATTGCAGTGACCTTATTTTCATGAGCCCACTGTGGTCAAGGCTGTGGTGCTCAAATTTGGGAGCACATCGAATCACCTGGGACTTATTGTTTGAATGCAGATTCCTGGGTCCATTCTACCCAGAGATGGAAATGGGGCCCTGGCATTTGAATTTTAACCGTCTTTTCAAAGATGGCTTTTGCACAGGTGATCCACGGTCACACTTTGAGAAACCCCAGATCAGTGCCTGGGTTAACAGTCCAGTTCTAGATCCAGATTTCAGAACCTTTGGTAATGACAACTTTGGGGTTTATCAAAACATGCTTTACAACCAAATCAGACAGATACTCATTGAGGCCAAGTCCCTACTGGCTTCATCTGCTAGACAGAAGCTTGAAGATGCTGATGCATCCCACCCTCATCTGCTGCCAACAGGGAAGGGGACATGATGCCCAGGAATGACCAAGGTCAACCACAAAAATGGCAGAGCTGGAGCCTAGACTGCAGTCCAGGGGTTTCCTACTGCACCACAGGCCATGTGCTCACCTTGTTCACCACCATGGCAAAGCCTTGAACCCTCCACACCTCCTTTCTACATGGTGGGAGCCAGCTCTGTCCTGCACTCTGGCTGGGGAACTGACAGGGTGTGTGTGAAAAGATCCTGGCACACATAGGGGTCCTTAGAATTCAGTCTGAAGTTTTAGGCAGAACAGGAACCAAGCTGCCTGCAAACACAAACTGGCCTGGGGAAGGAAAAAAACATGCTAAATTCAAGAAGCAGAATCATTGACAGAATTCGACTATGCATGATTCTCTCCAAAAAGACTGTAGCTGGTTTGAGAGCTGGGGAGGCAGCTCAGTGGTGGAGCACGTGACCAGCCTGTGTGAGCCCTGGGGTTTGATCACACACAGCTAACTGAATTTCTTCAAATACACCAAAAACTTCTTCTCTTGCTAAGGAATGTAGCAGATTACAAAGCACATTTACTGTTTTATCTGCTCAAATCCTCACAGAAATACCAGGAGGTAGATGATATTGTTCAAGGAAACTGAGGCCCAAAAAGGCCAAGTGACTTGTGCAAGGTCATTATGTAAACAGAAGGATGACCCCTTGAAACCTTCACATCCTCATCCCCATGGTGAATACGGTGACTTACATGAGAAAAGAACTTTGCAGTTGTGATTAAATCCAAGATATTTAATTAAGGATTAAAATAAGGATATTGACTGACCTGGATTATTCTTGTGAACACAAGAGTCCTTAGAGGGAGAAGAGGGAGGCAAGGTCTGTAACGGGGAGTGAGAAGGACTCCACGCTCTGTGCTGGCATTGAAGAGGGAGGAAGGGAACCCAGAGACTAGGACTGCAGCAGCCTCAAGTAGCTGGAAAAGGGAAAGGAACAGATTGTCCCCCAAAGCTTCTGGAAGGAATTCAGTCCCACCAAATCTTGATTTTATCCCAGTGAGGTGCATTTCTGATTTCTAACCTGTGGAACTGCAAAATAAATGTAGGTTGTTTTAGGCCCTGACTATGGTATTTTGTTACAGCAGCAATAGGTGACTGATACAGTCATGTAGCCAGGAAACAGCAGAATTGAATGCAAAGGTGCTGAGACTCAGTCAGCCCCCAACCCAATCCCAGGGGCCAGTTGGGAGCTATAGAACACCAAGAGGAAATATTTTTCATCCTCAACTCCCCTTCCCCTCTGGGAGCTGGTCATCACTGCCCTGGGAGGTGAATTATTCAAATGCCAGCTAACGTCCTGAGCAGGGCAAGGTTACATCCTCTCCCTTCCTCTCCCCCTCAGTCCTCTTCCTCCTCTCTGCTCCACAATCCTAGCCTCCGCCAGATCCCCGACTATGGGACATGGCTTGCTCAAACCCCCAAAACCCAAGTAGAAACTTGGTCCTTCCCTCTTAGGCCAAGGCCAGCCTGATGAGGATCTGTGCAGTGCAAGAATCCCAAAGAACTGGCTGTCCTGTGTCCCCTCTGTCCAGGATGGTGCGGTGAGTGCCCCTCCTCCAGCCCTTGCTGGGTCCGAGACCCTGCCTGGGCCCCCTGCCCAGCCTCAGCCTCCAGCCTCTGGGCTCCAGGACTGTCCCAGAAAGGAGCTTCTGGCAATCAATCTTGCCACATCTCCATGAATTTTAAATAATAGCAGCTTTGCTCTTTCTCGCTCACTCCCTGGGTGCGTCAGACTGCAGCTTTTACAAGATCATATTTCTTCACATTTTCATACAATTATTTTAAATGGACAAGATAATGTTGAAATTCTTATTTAAAATGTATGCAGGTAGAGAATGAACCTTCCTGCTTTTTATATTTAACACCAGACGGAGCAATAGAAGGGAATTTTAACAACAGAACTGAAGTGGAAGTGTCTCGCTCGCTCATGATGGACTACGGTTTTAAGCAGCTGGTTTTCTTTGATGAATAAATAATTGCACCCAAAATAGACAGTTTGGCCATTATTAATCTCGTTTTAGACTGTGCACATTTTATTGATTCTTAAGTACCAGAATTTTGCAATTTTCACCGAAGGGTGACTTTCTTAATTAAAATGTAAGTTAGAGGAAAAAAGTTTCAGCGCTCATGTCAGAGCCAGGGCCAGAGGGCCTGATTTCTTCCAGAATGAATCCCTTCCAGACTAATCAACCCTGAGGTACTTCATTCAGCCAGCCCATCTCTAGAGCAGCCAGTGAGACCAGCAGAAGCAAGACATGGGGCGCAGGCGTCTGGGCACCCATCACCCTCCTGTTTGGTTTCTGTCTATATGACCCAGAAAAACACAGATGCTTGCCCTTCCCTCTCCCCCAACCCACCCATACTTATGGGTGTCCCTTGAACAAAAATATTGAGGCAACTGCAGCTTATATTTTATTTATTTAAAAGGAAAAAATGTCGGGCTGGGGTTGTGACTCAGTGGTAGAGCGCTTGACTTGCATGCATGAGGCACTGGGTTCAATCCTCAGCACCACATTAAAAAAACCAAGTAAACAAAAAAATAAAGGAATCGTGTCCATCTACAACTGAAAAGAGTGTTTAAAAAAAAAAAAGAAAAAGAAAAAGTCTTGGTGCTAGGGAATCAAACCCAGGACCTTAGGCCCAGCAAGCTCATGCTCTGCAACTAAACTACACCCACCCCCACCTTTTATTTTTTAAATGCTTATTAGGATTTTGTAAATAGAGACAAGTATAAAGGAGAAAATTCAATAATTTTATTGCAGAGATAACACACACTGACCTTTCTAAAATAAATGAGGTAGGCTGAATCAGGAAGTTCACATAGAAAAGTGGCTGATGTATACAGAGCACTCAGTACAGCCCTGGGTGTACAAGGATTGCATGAGCCAAACACAGCTGGAGCCCTGCTTTAGGGACAAGGAGGTGGATGTGCAGGGAACCTAAGACACATGGTCGAGGCTCAGAGGGAGCAGTGCTGGGGATTCACGCATGCTCTCTAGTGTAACCATCATGCCCCTCTGCCTGTGTGTGTGTGTGTGTGTGTGTGTGTGTGTGTGTGCATGCGCGCGCATGCCGAGAGGGTTCTGGGGGTTGAACCCAGGGCTTTGTGCATGCTGGGCAAGCATTCTATCCCCGAGCTATGGCTCCTGCTGTTTTTAATTTATTTTGAAACAGGGTCTCATGAAGTCACCCAGATTGTCCTTGAACTTGCAATCCTCCTGCCTCAGTCTCCCCAATAGCTGGGATTACATATATGCACTACTTAAATAAGTGAGTTAAAAAAAAAAAAAAAGTAAAAGCACCCTCTCCCCACCCCTTCCCAAAGGAATCAAGTCAACAGCTTCTAATGATATCTTCTCAATAAAAGTTACATGTTTGCAGTTGCACTGAATTCTGCTTACAAGTGTCAAAAAACCAAAGCTGCAGACCAGGGTTACCATCAGTAAAATGGGGGATTTGTCTGAAACCCCATTCCCACCCCCAGCTTCCCTTGAGCAGCGTTTCCCTTTCCTGTTGGTGACTGTGCTTCTGTGGGTGCATTTGGAGTCTCCCTGCTCAGGTGAACAGCAGCTGGTCATCTGCGAGCCCTCCTGCTCCAAAGCTCACTTTCTAAGAACACATCACCCAGAGGAGGCCCTGAGCCAACCCCAGAGGAGGCAGATGCTTGTGGGGGGGCACTGTGTTCAGTAGAGGGGCCAGCGAGCACTGGATTTGGGCTGGGCGGGCGAGTGAGCAGAAAAGTGGGAGTACAATAGCTGTCAAATTAATATGGTGCAGATGACAAAATGATTCTGGAAAGTTCTTTGATTCAAAGACCAAGTGCTGCCTCTTTGCCACAGGTACCTGCCGCTTGGGAGACTGACACCTCCCTGCAAGCTCAGCTCGGGTGCCAGGGATTTCCTCCAGTCATGGTTACGGCACAGCCTGGATAGTTGGTGGGCATGTGCGGCCAGGTGGCAGGAAGAGGATGAACTGGAAAGCCTCGAGTAACACTCAACTTTGGAGAGATCCTAACTTTGGAGGAGGAGCAGGGTAGGTGCTGGATGGCACAGTCCCTGTGGGGTGCACGCTGGGCAGACATCACGTGCCCTCACCCCTGTCTCATGGGGAAGGTACCTTGGTTGAGCATGCGCACTGTACAGTTCCTCTGTGATGGGAAACCACGGCAGGGCGGCCTGGGGACCAGCCAGGCCTCTGTGGGGCCTTCTAGTCACAAAAATTCTACTTTAAAAAATTCTGAAGAGTCCCCAAATCCACTATCAGTAATGGTGAGGATTCATAATGTGTATCCTTACTAATATCAGGTATGTTGCACCTAACTCAGTGAGAAATCCAGGCATGTGCTCAGAGTGTTGCTTGGCGTGTCACCCACCTAGGAAGGGGTCTTCTCTCAGTTCTGTAGCCATTTCTACTTAGGGTACTGTCACCAGTGTCTGAGATTTACAACTAATTCTGATAAAATTTCAGTGGAATTGGGATGGTTATGGCTGTTTTTCTTTGATGGAGAATCAAACATGTGACTTGAGCAAGTACTTGCCTTTTATTACCCATCCCTGTCTGTAAAATACCTGGTTTATGTGCCAAGAAAAGTATAAACATATGGCACAGTATTGGTTTTTCAGTAACTTGGTTTAAGCCAAAAGGGGAAAAGAATCCCATCTTGACACTATTTATGAAACAATTAATGTTGTCAACAGCCTCCCCACCTGCTGAGTTACACACAGCCATCCAGACCGTGATGACTCCAAGAAGTGTCAACAATTCCAATATGAACTGTTGAAGCAAATCCATTTGAAAGGACTTATTTCTACCTCTTATAAAACGTGATGATAGATAGCTCTTCAACCGTAGGGTACAAAAGATGCCTTATTCTCCAGCAAAATCCCCTCATCATAAAGCTAAAATCAAGATAACAAGCAACCATGATGTGATGGGCCAGGCATTTCTGCAAATCGTATCTTACTTAATCCTAACAACGACAGATCAGGGAGACATCACCGCCTGTCAAGGAGCCCTAATCCAAAATGCTTGGGACCCAGAAGTGCTTCAGATTTCAGATTCTTTGTGGATTTTGGAATGTTTGCACATGTTTAATGAGCTATTTTAGGGATGGAACCCGAGTCTAAACACGAAAGTCGTTCGTGCTTCATGTGCACCTTATACGCACAGTAGGAGGGTTATTCTCTGCAATGTTTTCAGTGCGTTTGGACTGCGCCTCACCATGTGAGCTCAGGTGTGGCACTTCCTACTTATGACGGCATGTGGCAGCTCGGTGGTTTTGGAGCATTTCTGATTTCATATTTCCAGATTAGGAATGTTCAGCAGCCTGTATTTGTCTGCTCCTTATCATGACTGAAGAAGTTGAATGACCCTTGAGTTAAACTCCCTACTCCAACTCATGGCAGCGCCAAAGTAGAGGCTGGACGGGATTGTAAACCTGATCTTGGGGAGGCGAGGGGGTGTATTCCCCACAGGCAAGTTCCCACAGGGCCCAGGGTGGACCTCACCTAAAAAAAACACGTACATCAAAATCAAATATTTTTAAATCAGATTTTTAAAGTCAATTGTTTAAAAGGGCCAAATACAGCCAGGCACACATGTAATCCCAGTGCCCTGGGAGGCTGCGGCGGGAGGATCATGAGTTCAAAGCCAGCCTCAGCAAAACTGAGGCACTAAGCAACTCAGTGAGATTCTGTCTCTAAATAAAATACAAAAAAGGGCTGGGGATGTGGCTCGGTGGTCAAGTGCGCCTGAGTTCAATCCCAGAAGAAAAAAAAAGGTCCAAATACTGTCAGAAACTGTCTGTCAGTTTCCCACGCAATTAAACATAACTGTATTTTGTGGCCCAGCAATTTCATTCCTAACTATTTACTCAGGAAACTAAAACACACATGTACACAAAACATTCTTAGCAGTCCTGACCTGTAAAGGAGCCAAATAGGTCTCAACAGGTGCATAGACAAATAGTGCTGCATCCATACAATGGCGCACGAGTGGGAATACAAAGGAATGAACTGCTAATATCTGCAACAACTTGGGTCAATTCGGAAAACATTATGCTGAGCGAAAGAAGCCAGACACGAAAGAGCAGATATTGAATGAGTCCATTTACATGAAATTCTAGAACAGGCGAAACTAATCTATAATGACAGAAAGCAGGTCAGTGGCCGCCTGAAGCTGAGGGACAGCTGATTGCAAAGAAGTAGGAACTTTGTAGGGTAATAGAAATGCTCTTCATCTTGATTATGGTGGGGGCGACACGGGTGTATGCATTGGACAAAACTTGTTGCACTATACAATTAAAATTGGTGCATTTTATGGAATGCAAATTATACTTCAAGCATATTTATTTTTAAAAGGTGAGCTGGCGTGGTGTGGTATATTGGAGACAGCATGGTTCCTGAGGAAAGAGGACCTCACCTCATCTGTCTGGCAATTTCACCACTTCACTGTGACATTCAAATATGTTGCTTAGCCCCCCTGAGCCCCGGCTCCCTCACGTATTAAATAGAGATGACGACATGAAGATTCTGCTGGGTAGGATTGATTTCGGCTGCAGAGAATAGAAACCTTAAGAAGATTTCCCCGAAGTGTTTGCAGTAAGAACCTCCACTCACACCTAACAGCAAGGCCACTCTGGCTGCAAGGAAAGCTGGAATCCGCTGTCCTTTATTCCAGGAAGTAAGGCTCCCTCCTGAAACTTAAGGACTCTTGCAAGAAAGAGGGGGAAAGATGCTGAAGGGGCACCCAAGGGTCTCTGTCCCAAAGGCCTCTTTTTCCCATTTGGGCTGAGCATCCAAAGATGTCACACCACAAATTTTGTGGAGTACAATGCTCATGGCTTCTAGCATTGGCTATTGATTAGCTTTGTATTGATTAGATATTATTGATTATTCCTCATTCTGAATGCAAGAATTCCATTCCACAGCACCCTCCCCTACTGTTTTTACACAAAACTTGCCTCGCTCTCCCTGTGGACCAAATCTAGGTCTCCCGTGCAATGATTTCTTAAATAATAACAAATACCTTAATGAGTCAGAGTAGTCATCAATAAGCCCTCCCTGTGTTCTGGGCTCTGTGCCAAGTGTCTCATGTGCCTTTTCTCACTTCACTCTCTCCACACCACTGTGAGGTTGTGCAGTAGTGACGTCATGGTCACTGACAGGTGGGAACACCCACCTGACACGGGCACCACTGTCTGGGTCTTGCTTCTGCTGCAGAAGCTGATGTGGGGCAAGTCTGTCCTCCCACTTCTGGCACTGGGACAAGCATGTGACCTGGACTTGGCCAGTCAGATGTTCCCTGAGGACTTGTTGGGTCTTTTTTCCCCCCCTATTGGTGGACATCTTGAGTCTTGGCAGGAAGTGGACAGGCAGGGCAGGTACAGCTGTCCCCAGCAGGGACTGCAGGGGCTGGTGGGCTGGCTGCTGAGGGACTGTGCTGGTGAGTACACGGTGGCCATGTTCTGCTGGGAAATCCCTCTGGCGGGCTTTGTGCTCTCCACCGTGCACACACCTTCGGCCCCTGCTCTCTTGAGTGAACTCTCTAGCCCCGCCCCCTCCTAAATACCCTTCCTTCCACAGAATCCCACCACCACGTCTGCTGGGGCCTTCCATGAGCACTCCAGGACCTAGAAAGGGGCTCTTGATGTCACTTCTGTGCAAAGCCACAGACTGCCCCCTCTCCATCCGACCTGAGCCCCACTGCATGTTGCCTGACCACAGCCTCTGGCATGCCGAGCCAAAGTCGCTCCTTCACTTTCTGGCTTCACTTTCTCTGCCGTGGGGGCTCCGGACCAGTCCGTGGGGTTGGGCGGACTGGGGCAGATACAGGGCCATGCTGTGTCTCTTCTCCTATCGGTTCTGCACCAAGTACAACAGAAGAAAGTGAAAGTCTTACTCTTCCTCCTACAAAAACAAAAGACTCCTTCCACACTGAAAAAGAGACTCCCAGGTCACCAGTTTAACAAAGAACCAAAGCCTAAAGCAAGAAGCAACCACAAAATAAATCTAAAAATTAAATAAATAAATAAAAAATAAAAATTAATTAATTAATTAATTAAAAAAAAAAAAAGGAAGCAACCACACTACAAAAATCATCCTCCGTCTTGTGCACACATGTAGACTCCGCTGAGCCCCATGCTAAGCTGGAGTCTTCGGGGGCCAGACACACCCATTATTTGACTGAGTCAGCTGAGCTCATCGGGTACAACCAGTTTAATCTATTCTCAACCACCAGCTTCACCATTAAATGACTTTCTAATCTACTGCTATTTGTTCATATAAAGTACAGTCATTTTGCCCTTAGATATCAAAGCAAATTGGTGCTTAATAGAAGTCCAGACCAACTCTTTTGTGTTCACTTTGTGATTTATTACAAATAGCATTAATACTTTATCCTCAACATCTTTCCTTTGAATGTTTTATTTCAAATGTACTTTGCTCTTAAAAATTTTTTCCTGATTATAAAAAATATTTGCTTAATGCAGAGAATTTGAAAATTATTAGTACAAAGACTAAAATAAAATTATCCATTATTCCATTATAAGTACAGTTGTGAAAGTTTTATTATAATATTTTTCCAGGACTCCCCCTGTCTTTCTCCCCACCTCCTCACATTCACACAGTGTGTGCGTGTGTTTTTCAAACTGTATCTACAGTATTAGTAATTGGTGTGTGTGTGCAGTGCTGGGGTGGACCCAGGGCCCTATGCATGCAAAGCAAGAGCCCTGCCACTGCACTGTGTCCCCAGACTTTTATCATGAGACAGAATGTCACTAAGTTGCCCAGACTGGCCTTGAACTTGCAGTCCTCCTCCCTCCGCCTCCCAAGTAGCTAGGACTAGAGGCGTGTGCCACCACACCTGACTTCAATTCTTCTCGTACACTATTAAAAACACTATTTTCTTGTATTATTTAATAATGATATATTTTTTGCTATTTTTGAGTAATGGAGAATGTGTGAAGCGTGCCGCTCCACCTTATTGCCAGGTGCTCCATTACTGTAAATTGTAAAATAACATTTTAGTGAGTAATATTCCTTCTTCAGGTCATACATCAAATATATGTCATCTTCATTGTTTAATTGACGCTTTATTCCCCCCATTAAGATACAAGCAGAAATAAATTTCTCTTCCTCCCCTGTAGATGCAATTTCATTTCGATCACATGTGTCAGTGGGAGCAATAAAACATCAATTAAGCAATGAATTCCTGAGAAATACATGGCATTTGATACATAATTACCCCCTCCAATCTCACTTTCCCCAGGGCCACAGTTTTCTGAGCCATTTATGCTACAGGTTTCACCCTGTAAAACAGATCACAAGCTTTATGCCCCTTTTCCCCCAGGGGAGGGCTCTTGGAGACACCCACAGAGGAGGAGGTGGGTTAGCAGGGATCTTTTAATCACAAATTGTGGCCTCAAAATTCAGAAAAGGAAACTGAGTCACAAGACAAAAACCTTGCCTGGTCCCCACCTGCCTGACAGTGTTCAAGCAGAACTTGTTGGAATCAAGTTGGCTTTCTTCCCACTACATGCAGAGGTTGAACTTGGTCCATGTAGAGGGGAAAGAGGAAAAAAGGCCGAGAGGAAGTCTGGGTGGTATGGGACAGTGTTCAGAGAAGGGAAGCTCCTGGGAGACCCAGGAAGGGTGGGGACCTGCCGAGAAGTCTGTGCATAGAAGCTCCCTCTCGACTCCACACTCCCTAAGCCAGGTGACCTTTGGATGCATTCCATGAAGATGGTGGAGGGTCCCCTGAGAGCTGAAGTACATGTGAGTCTGGAAAGTCTGGCTGCATGTTCAGTGCCAGGACAGATGCGCAAGCCCAGGGTGGTGAGGACATGAGGAGAGAGGGCACTTGGCCTGGGGAGTCCAGGAGGGGCCTAGACAATAGCACAAAGTGCACGCTCAATAAAGAGCGTTTGAAGCAGCGATCGCTTCACCTCAGAAGAGCCACCCAATGCCTTGGCTGAAAGCAGCACTGAAGGGAATTTGCTGCCCAGCAGCAAGCTGGGCAGGCAGGCCACATGCTTGATGGCCAGCTCCACCGATTCCAAGAATGTTAAATGTTTGGGGGCCTCTGCTGCCTCCTGGGACCCAATGGTGGCTCCTTTTTCAGAAAAGGCAGTCACAATTGGACTCTGGTGTCTGGCAGAGGGTGGGTGGAGGGGGTGGAATGGGTTGGGCCTGAAGTGTCATTTAAGGGGATGTTTAACTTCCACTCCCTGTTTCTGAAGAGTAATTTTCTGCAGAGACAGGAAGAATAATAGGAGGAACTTGGCTCATTTTGGCAAATTGCTCCAATTTTCCCACAATCTCAGCCCCCTGTATCACCTGCCCCCACCTGTCTATTTGGGCCACTTAATGCCCTGGATTCAGACCTAATAGAGGCTGTTTGTTTGGCCCTGGCTCAAAGGCTAGACTTGTTTTCAGGACAGAAGCTGGAAGAAAAACCAATCTGGACATCTAAATCACAGCCAGGACTCATTACATAAATGATATATTTACACAATTGATCCCTTTTCTACTGGGTAATTAATTCGGCATCGGAACCCTGAACGATTTAATTGTCATATGCTTAAATGGAAACAGTTGCCACAAATTTCCAAAGACAAGGAGTAGATTAAGGAGAGGGACTTCTTTTGTCCTCGGAGTAGGGGCCGCCCCCCTTTCTTTCCAATATTGCCAACAAAAGGAGGGAACCCCCACCAATAGCCCCCAAAGAACAAACACATGGGGATTGCACGTTTTGGTGCGTGCTTGTGTTGCCAGATTAGGCCATTTAAGGGATAAAGGTGCTGAGGGTGGAGAGAACTTAAATCTAGAAGCTGAAGATTGGGGGTCCTGCTCCCATACAACTTTGGGGGACCCCGACAGGATAGCTACTGCCCAGCTGAGTGACATTGGCAAGCCTCTCCTCCGTGCTTCAGAGTTCTCATTTGCAAAGTAGACAAAACCCGACCCTGGTCCCACCTGACGTGAACAGTCAGTTGCATTTATGGAGAGTGTGCCTAGAACCTTCCATGCAGGCACTTCCCACACACCATCTCCTTTAACCCTCCCAGGACCTCCAAGAAGTACTTTGACCACATTCATATGGCTGGTGCAATGGTCTGAAAGTTTCTGCTCCACATCCCTAAGTTCATGTGTAGAAATCTCAACCCCAATGTGCTGGCATTAGGGAGTGGGGCCTTTGGTAGATAATGGGGTCAGGAGGGTGGGCCCCTCATGAATGGGATTAGTGCCCTTACTGATGAAAGTACTCTCGCCCTCCTCCACAGTGTGAGCATACAATGAGAAGATGGCCACCTGGAAGCCGGGAACAGCCCTCACCAGATGGGGACCATGCAGGCTCCTGATCTCACAGCCATTCTCCAGAACCGCCAGAAGTAAATGTTTGCTATTTAAGCAGTGCAGTGTTTGGTATTTTTGTTAACAGCCCAAACTGATGAAGAGTCCCCCGTCACCACCCTGCTGCTCTTGGTCACTCTCAACCTGCGACCAGCTTCTCTTTGCTGAGCATGAACTAGGAGCCGGAATCCCAGGCTGAGCCCTCCTCACCTTGTACCTCCCGCACCTGTTGTCGTTCAGATGAGGGCCCTGGACCTTAGACCAGGCGAATGGTGTGCCAAAATCCATGCAGCCAGTGAGTGGCCAAGCTGGATCTAAAGCAAGGAGTGTCTGATTCTGACTCACTTCTATGCTGCTTCCCATTTCCCAGCCAAATTCCAATTCCCCATCAAGTCCATTACAATCTATAGCAAGAGACTTTTCTTTCATGACAACCCAGAGAAACTCTCAGCCCTGTGTGAAGACCTCGGCTCAATCAGGCTGACTCTCAGCAGTTAAGGGCCTGGTACCTGAACTTGAATCAAGATTTCAGGGAGGGTAAATCCTGGCATATTAGATGAGAAGAGGAATCCTGGGGGCTTACTATTATTGTTGTTTCTGAAAGAAAATAATATATACCCCTGACCACAAAGTGAGGAGGAAGCCGTGGCAGACGTGAGGAAGTGCTTCTCGAAGTTCATGCCTGGCACACCCGTGAGGATTGTCAAGATGAGCTGAGCAGCTCTGGGCACACGAGGTTCTCCAGTGGGACCCAACGCCTGTGTCACAGGAATTTCTGCCATCCAGTTTTTACCCTGTGAGGGAAGGGAACATATGTATATCCTAAGCCCATGGTTCCCTTCTGATCAAAATGCACACGTGACCACCAGAAAATGCATGGCCAGGGGTGTCCTCACTGGTAGAGCACTTGCCAAAGAAAGAAAAGAAAATGTCCTAACCTCTGTTCTATGTATCATTGCTGCAAATGGGAAAGTACTTGACTGTCCGTCGATAATCAAATGGGTAAATAAAGTTTGTTACACCCACCCCATGTAACGCTAAACAGCAAAGAAAATAAATAAACTACAGTTGCACAAAACAAAGTGGACAAAGCTCACAAACATAATGTTGAATGCAAAAAAGCCAGACACAAGAGAGAAAACAACTTGATTCTATCAATATAAAATTCAAATACAGGAAAAACTAACCTATGGTTAGGACAGAGATTGTGCTTATTGGAAGTGAGGGTAGGGATGACTGGGTGGGAACACAAAGAGGCTTTGTGGGAGTCTGGAATGTTCTGTTTCTTAATCTGGTTATATAGGTTATATAGGGGCATTCACTTTGGGAACAATTCCTGGTAGTTCAGGTCCTCATGAAGCACCTCCTCGCCAGCCTTCCAGACTCCTGTCCCTCCTGCTTCAACAGATCTTTCCCTTATCCAGATAAGCTTCCCAGAACCTAAATATGATCAGATCTTCTTGCTTTCTATTGAAAATCCCTCCATGGCTCCCCATCACTTAGTCCTTCAAATCAGGATAGGCATAAGAAATGCCAGAGAGTTGGTTTGTTACTTATTATGATATAACAAACTACCACACAACTTAGTGACTTTGTTGGGTGTGATGGTGCATGCCTGTAATCCCAGCAGCTTGGGAAGCTAAGGCAGGAAGATTGCAAGTTCAAAGCCAGCCTCAGCAACTTAGTGAGACCCTGCCTCAAAAATAAATAAATTAATTAATTAAAAAGGGGCTGTGGATGTGGCTCAATGGTTAAGTGCCCCTGTATTCAATCCTGGTAACAAAAAAAAAAAAAAAAAAAAAACAAGAAAAATAACTTAATGGCTTAAAGAATCTCACAATTAGTTTGGCTTGGTGGCTCATGCCTGTAATCCCAACAGCTCAGGAGGCTGAGACAGGAGGATCACAAGTTTGAGGCCAGTCTTGGCAACTCAGTGAGACCCTATCTCAAAATAAAAGAATAAAAAATGGCTGAGGACGGTGCTCAGTGGTTAAGTGTTCTTTGATTCAATTCCTGATAGAAAAACAAAAACAAAACAAAAGTTACTGTCTCACAATTTCTGTGGGTCAGGAATTGAGCATGTCTTCCTTGGGTCCTTGGTTTCATGGTCTCTTACAGAGCAACAATCAAGGTGTTTGCCCAGGGTCTGTATTCTTATCTGAAGATTTGATTGGGGAAGGATGCTCTTACAAACCTCACCAAGTGGCTATTGGCAACAATGAGTTTTTTGCAGATTGTTCACCTGAGGACCTCAGTTCTCATTGGCTGTTGGCATGAGGCCACCCTGAGTTCACCAAAGCTTGCAAGCTAAGAAGGCAACAGAGTCAGCTAATGAGACAGAAGTCTTGATCTTCTGTAATCCAGTCTGAAAGTGACATCCATCACCTTTGCTGTATTCTATTGGGTAGAATCAAGTTACTAGGTCCAACCTACCTTTGCGGGGAGGGGATTACACAAATATGTAAATACCAGGAGGTGGGTGGGGATCATGGTAGGTCGGTGAGTTGAACTATTCCCCCAAAAGATGTGTTGAAGTCTTGGTGCCTGTGAATTTGTCCTTATTTGAAAATAAGATCTTTGCAGATGTCACTGAGTTAGAGCAAGATCATACTGGATTCATATGAACACTAAATTCCTTGAATGGCGTCCTTATAAGAAGGTCACATGAAGATACAGAGACACACACAGAGGGAAGACAGCCCTGTGAAGAGAAAGGCAGAAACATGGATGATGGAGCCACGAGCCGAGGAATGCCAAGATTGCCAGGCGCCACCAGAAGCTAGAGAACTATGCTTCCCTTGAACTGATTCTTCTCCAGAACTCAGAGGGACCGGGCCCTGCTGACTCCTCAGGTTTGGACATCTGGCCTGCAGAACTGTGAGGCAGTGACTTTCTGCTGTTTTAAGCTCCTCTTGTCCCCCAGTTTGTGTTATTTAGCTACAGGAGTCCTAGGGGCCATGCTAGAAGCCAGTCTGCCACAACTAACAAAAATCGCAGATTCCTGAGTCCATGTCCCTACCACCACTCCAATGTGACATGATGGTTTTGGCAGAGACCTGTGGATTTTGATGCAGAGAGTCAAGGGCCCACCCGAGAGAAGCACTCTTTGCTAGATGCTGTACCCTATCTCCTGTTCTCTGTGCACACTCCCCACCCACCTCTGTGTCCATACCCCAGCTGTCTCTTCTGAGTTTTGTCCTTCCTTCTCTGCCTGATAACACTCATCAGGACTCATCAACATGCATAAGACTCATCAAGGAGGCTGATCGCCTCCTCCAGGAAGTCTCCCCACGTCACACCAAATCCATTGTTTCCTCCTCTGCAATCCCTGATGGCTTTGTGCCTACATATGCTAGTTGCATGGCCACTGTTCACTCCCTTCTTGGCTCTCTTCCCCAGATTGTGAGCACCCCAAAGATAGGAGCTGTGACTCACTTGGTCTTGCACTCCCAGAGCCTGGCAAAGTGCCTGCCCAGACATATTGTTAACTGTGTGAATGAAGGCAAGAGTCCCAAGGACTGCTCAGCCACTGGCATAGGACCTGGAGGAAGCTGCGCCTGCTTCTTGCCTAGAGTCTTCAGTGATTTATGCCACATGACCATCAATTGTTCTGATTGTGCCACATCCATGGGCCAGAAGGAAATTGATGGTTTGGAGAGTGGGTTATTCCTCAGCTGCAGAAGTAAGGAGTACCAAATCAAAGCTGGAAGGGAGACATCCAGGATGACAGCCTTATGTGGGCCCTGGGGACAGTTTTGCTATGGAGGGGTTGAGCTCCAAGGGGGCTGGCATGGCCTCAGTGAGGGCTGAGAGGGCTAGGCTTCCCCTGTGCTGTGGGCAGAGAGCTTCTCACACACAGGAGCTGAGCCAACAATCCCTTTGTCCCTCCCTGCTGTGTAGCCATCGGCAGAAAGAGGAAGGATGTAGGAAATGTGTGGGAAGTCCGCTGGGTCACTGGGCTACCTCTTTGGGGCTCCTGAGGCAAGAGACATTGGAAAGACTACATCTGCACATGGTGACTGGGAGGTAAATTTTTTAGGATCAACTTTATTGAAATAGAAATAATGTATTATACAATCTGTCTATGGAAAATATTAAATTCCATGGGTTTTAGCATAGTCAGAGCTGGGCAACCATCACCACAACCAATTTTAGAACATCTTCATCACTCCCAGAAAGAAGCCCCACATCCATCAGCAGTGGCTCCTTCCTCCTCTCCTTCCCTGCATCAGGCAACCAAATCTTTCTGTCTCCTCGAAGTTGCCTATTCTGGACATGTCACGCAAAAGGAATCAAGCAATATGTACTCCTTTATGACTGGCTTCTTCCCCTTCACATAAAACTTTCAAAGGTTCATCCATGTCTTAGTAGTTCACTCATTTTTATTGCTGAATAATATGTCATTGTATGGATACACCACATGTTCTTTATCCATGCATAGGATATTATGGCATTTTATAGGATTAGAATTCCATAGGAGTTTGATGCATCCAAAGCTGATTTTAAAATATAAGCTGGATGGGTCATTCCTCTGCTCAAAACTCTGCCTTGGGAATATTATGCACAATGACACAGATGAGCTACAAAGACATTTTGAGTTGAAGAAACGTGACCTAGGAAGGTACAGATTTAGATGTTCTTTATGTGAAGTTCTAGAAGCAGAAAAACTTATCTTTAATGATGAAATCAAATCAATGGCTTTTGGAACAGAAGTTGGGGGAATTGACTGCAAGGGCCAGAAAGATCTTTTGGAGGGTAGATACTCAAATACATGCATTTGCCAAAGTTCATTGAACCATATTCTTAAGTGTGAATTCTATTGCTCATTAAATTATACTTTTTAAAAGTTGATTATGTGGAAGTTATTAATGTCAAAGTGGAGTCATTATGTCAAACCCTAACACAATGGAGCCAGGAGGCCATGAAAAAGGAGCCATCATGCACACATGCCTGTAATAAGACTTAGCATAAGGAATTCCTGGGGCTGGGCCTGGGGCTCAGTGGTAGAGCGCTTGCCTAGCATGCGTGAGCACTGGGTTTGATTCTCAGCACCGAATATAAATAAATGAATAAAAATCAAGGTCTATCAACATCTAAAAATAAATTTTAAAAAAGAGAAATTCCTGCACATATCTCCATGACAGAAACTATGTAAGGAACTCTTCAAAAATTCAGTGCTCCAGATGAGCCATCTGCACAAGGATGCTTGCCTGACAACTACCTCCACCAATGAGCTAATGTCGACTCCTGCAACAGGTCCCTATGACCGATCACCAACAGTCTTTGTTTCAGAACAGTTTCTGTGGACTTCTTTTGGTCTTTAGAAGCTTCCTGTTTACCCAACCCCTTTGGCTAATGTACCCATAATCCACCAGGCAATTTTGCAGATTGCAGACCCCTGCTATCCCTAAATAAATTCTTTCTTTGAAAAACTCTTTGGAGAGCTTGCCTCTTTCTATCATTATTTTAGGTTGACAATTAAAACAAACAAACAAACAAACAAAAACTACTGCATAGTGGTCTTCCATTTCACTCAGTGTAAAGACAGACTCCAAACCCAGAGCTTCCAAGGTTCCATGTCATGGGTCCCTTACTCTGTCACCAGGCTCAGGCTCTCCGTTCCCACCTTGTAGTTCCTGCCCTAAGTGGAAGTCCTTCTTTTTGCCCGAAAAACTCATCCTACCCCCACCTGAAGTCTTTGCTGAATCTTACCTTCTCAACGTGGCTTCGCTTGTCCCCTCAGATTTAATACTGCAATTTGACTCCAGCTCAGCAGTCCTGTTCCCTTTTAGGATTTCCTCATAAGATTTATCATCCCTACTGCCCTGCACCATTTACCCGCTCCCTCCACTAGAAGGTAAGCTCCCCACGATGAGGTTCCTGTGTTCACGGGAGGCATCCCAAGAGCCTGGAATGGGGCCTGGCACCTTAAGAGCTCAAAACTTTTTGCTTCATACACTGTAGTGATGTTACTGTTATTTAGCAGAATGTAGCCTGTGTTAACAAGGTAAGAGAAACAGAAGAATGATGACTGTGTCCACAACAGGGCCTTGGTACAGCTCAGAGGGAGCTGAGTTGAAGTGTGGCAATCAGCAGTTCTCAGGGATGAGATCTGAGGGGAGATGAGCACCAAGGATGGAGTCAGGGACCTTGATTTTCCACAAGGAAGCAAGTCCTCCTTTGCTTGTAATGGGTTCCTTTTGATGCAGTCATTGTTATCAAGATTAGGCTGGGACACAGGGTCTTGTCAAAACCTCAGTAAATTACCAGCCAGTGTCCATGGAATATTCAGATGCTTTTGGACAGCAAGACTCATAGGAGAAAAATGCAAAAATTTGCAGTTCTTTTTCGCTAAGGAGAACTCTAAACATGGAGAGCAATGTAGGAATCCGGTTTGGAGAGAAAGGCTTTAGAAGAAGACAGAGATGTGAGAAGTGAGAGAGGACATAGGAAAGACAGGGAAAGGAGTCCTCATAGGACCCTGCTAGCTTTCTCAGAGAAGACCTTCAAGAACAGATTTTTGGCCCATGGGCTCATTGTGAAGAGCAAATAATGCTGGGCATGGTGGTGCATACTTGTAATTCCAGCTACTTGGGAGGATGAGATAGAAGGATTTCAAGTTTGGGGCCAGCTTGGGCAACGTAGCAAGGTCCTGTCTCAGAATTTTAAAAAAATTAAAAAGAGGTTGGGGGTGTAGCTCACTAGGAGAGAGCTCCTGTATTCAATTCCCAGTACTAAAAAAATTAATAAATTAAACAAGAGGGAATGCATGAAGATAATAGTAGCAGTAGCCAGCATTTGCTTTATGCCTGCACTGTCCAGCTCCCATCTATCATACTGACCATGCCTCAGTTTCCTCATCTGCCCAGTGGGAGTAATAGTACCACCTACTACACCAGATAAAGTGCCTGGCATAGAAGGAGGACTGGGTGGCTGTTAGCTGAAATCGCCTTTACAGCCACTCCAAGGGCACTGTACACTATTCAGGACACATATCTGATCAAGGACAGCATGACAGTGTCCCATCTCCTAGGGACACATATCTGATCAAGGACAGCATGACAGTGTCCCATCTCCTAGGGTTGAGTACTTTCTCAGGGTCACATTCACTAGCCAAAGGGCGGGGGGGGGGTTAGGGCAGCATTCCTGGTGGCCTGGAACAAGATGGGCAAGAGCTTTCCAGGGCTGGGGGTCAGGGTCACAGCTTCCCCAGGTTCACAGTTTCAGGCCTTCACCTGCTCTGCCTACAAATCAGGGACACACAGGCAGGAGACCGGAGATATTAAATGTGACCATCAGTACCGGGGCAAATTCTGGCTACTTTAGTTGTGGGGGCCTGCAGTCTGGGTTAAAAGCCTAAATAGTCCCCACTCCTCTTTATGGGTAAGGTGGGCTGTCTCAGGAAGCCGTTCCAAGAAGGACTCCATTCTGGTGGCAGAGGGAAGCAACCTCTCTTAGGGAAGTAGTAGAAATATGAAAATGCTCCCCTCCCTTAGAGAAGGCCCTACTTACTTCTGTGGATGCATATGCTTATGTGTGGTTTGTGCATAGTGGGTGTGGGGGTTGTGGGGCTATTTTAAGAACTCCTTTGCCAAGCCTCATTCTTTGGGCAAAAGTTGAGTATTAACCACTAGTGTTCTCTAGATCCCCTCTGCACTCTTGGCCCCTCCTCCCGAGGGGGAGAGGCACGAAAATGGCTCTTCCTGCAGCCCTCTTGCCTGCCTTGGATCAGCCTGTGAAACACCCTCCAGTGGTCCTATCCTTGGGGATTTGTAAAATATGTCATCAGAAGATTTTAGGTGTTCGCTAAACTCTTCAAAAACTGCTTGTGGGTATTGTCAAGCTCTCTGAAGACCCCAATACAGTGGGAACTGTGAATTCATCCAACCATGGGTCCACCCATCCCCCGCACTCAGGCATTCAGGTATTAGCATAGTGTTGCCCAGCACCCATTAGTCGGCGGATGGCACTCTGAGTCCTAAAACGACGAATAAGTCAGCCCACTTCTCTTGCGTGGAACTCACACCTAGCCTGCAGTCAGGACTGGCTCCTAAAGGCCAGGGTGCAAGGAGGAACATAGAACGTGTCTTAAAACAGGCGCAGGAAAAGCATGAGGAAGGAGGGAGGCGGGGGAGACCACTTCCTGTGATGGCCAGGTAAGGATCAGCAGAGACCTGCAGGCGATTTCGCCCTCTGCTTCTCCCGGAATCCAGACAAATATGCTTTTGTTCACAGACCGCGGCTTTTAAATATTGTGCTCTAGGACTGGTTTCTCCAGAAGAGCCTGCAGCCTTGGTTTAGAGAATGCCCCATAGAGGGCGCTGTTTGCCAGACTTTGAATGGAGTCGTAGGCGCAGGTAACACGCAACAAACCTCGCCAGAGGGCAAGTGAACCGCTCTGCTGGCACTTAGGACTTGCTCGAAGCAAAAGGATAGATCTTACTCTTTATCCTGCCATTCAATTCTATCCTCCCTAACTCAGAAGATGGGCCGGGGACGCCGATAACTAAGCAACCCCACTACCTGGTCAAAGCGAGTGCGCTCACACACACACCAGCGCTCCCGCGCGTCCCTGGAGAGGGGGAAACAGTCGGGGCGACAAAGGAAGAGTGAAAATCGGGAAACCGCGTGGCAAAGATCAGGGACAGCTGTCTTGAGCTCTTCTCACGCCAAGGCAGACCCTATGCCCACTGAGGTCTAGTCTTGGAGTTGTGATCAACGAAGAGCCCGCCCTAGACAAAACCCTCCGCCTTTTCGGGGACACCTGCCAGGCGCTCCTTTTTCTGATTCCCTGCCCCCACCCCTCTGGTGCTGGTGATTGAACCCAGACACACTCACATCCTAGGCATGGGCTCTACCACTTAACTACAGCCCCCGACCCTTCTGCGACTTGAGGAAGCTTTTCCACTTCTTTCAGGCGGCTTCCGTGGTGCGTCAAAACTTCAGCAAGTTTTTACGCATCTGACCCTGACCGGAGAGCTCACACTACACGCGTGCGCACCGATAGGGGCCTCTCCTCGGCCTCCGACACCTGGCCTGCTATGTGCAGGCAATGCGCTCGCAACCGGAGTAGAACTTCGTGCCTAGAGCGATTTCTGCGGTTAGGAAAAATGACTTTTGGCTGTCCACTCCGGGTTAGGTGACCTAGGCCGGATCTCCTCTCCAGACGCTTGCCTTCACCTATAAAATCAGAGCATGAGACACACCCTGCTTGAGTCTCAAAACTGTGATTGGTTCCAACTCGGAGTTTGAATGCTGTAGTGTTTTGCATTCCAGTAAAGCCCTTCACAAACTCAAAGGAATAATAATTGTTTATGGAAGAGCTGGCTACAAGGCTTCAGGTAGCCCAAGAAAAAGTAAGGTTTACTACTGTAGGTAAAGGTTTGCTGAAACACTAAATGCACCTATGGAGATTTTATTGGGGACGGTATGACACCCTACGACAGAAAAATAAAACATACCCACTTCTCACTTGGGGACCGCGACCAGTCGCGTCTGCCGATGCAGCGTGACCTTGCATTAGGCAATGTTCGACCTAACGAAAAGGAAAGTATTGAAGAGGTGAAGGGGCCACAAAAAGACCTTGGCTGTACCGGGTGTACCAAAGGCAAAGGGTGGGTGAAGATACTTTGCCACCTTTCTTTGACTAGGGAGTTGTCACTCTGGAAGGGACCCCACAAACAAATCTGATTCATATGATTGGTTAAATCTAGAGTCTAAAAATGCCTGCCTCGGGCTCCTCGTGCGACACGGGGAGCTGTTTCTAAAGCCGAAGGAATAGAGAGACCTTCCTCCCAGCTGTTTCTCAGTTCCTCGGAGGCCCGACGTGGTTCTCCAGGGAATTGAAGGCCCTTGGGACGAGCTGCTGGTGTCGATGTCACAGCTACAACGGAAGCAAATACTCCGCTGTGCCTTCCTTCGGTCACACTGCTACTTTTAAAGCGTTAGGCAGCTTCAAACGCCAGCCAAGGAAACTTCCTGGAAGAAAGTGCTATCTTCGGGACTGTAGGCTCCAAGCTGATTCTTCAGTCTGGAGCGCGGACATCCGGAAAAGAGAAGTGCCCTTTGGCGTGCAGCGGTGGGCGCCAGAACGCTACTACCCCAACACCCCTAAAGAGTGACGCGCGAGCGTCGGCCAGTCCTGCGCGCACACGCGGGTGCGCAGAGACGCACACCCACTCCACGTCCCAAGGGAAGGCTCACTCTTCGGTAGTCCAGAGCCAAAGGCCAAGGCTATGAGGATTCCTGAGCGCGGGGCTGCAGCGCAAGGACTCACTCCCCAACTCTCTTCCTATTGACAGACGGTGGATGGTGAACCCAAATCTCTCTCTTCGTGGCCGCGCCCTTCTTAGCAGGCTTTGGGGATAATGCTGAGGCCACCGGACCCTAAAGGGTAGGAAAGTACTGAGTTCGTTGGGGTCCGAGGTCGCGTCCTGCCTCCTGTGGCGGAGCTAGAAGGCTCTTCAGCCGCTCGGGGGCAGCGAGCCCCTGCCAAGCCCCTGGGGGCGGGGAAGCGGCAGCTGCAAGCGCTTATAACCCCGAGGTGACCCGCGCGGGCCTGGCCCGCCCCTCCCTCCCCCACCCCCCCCCCGCAGGCCTGGAGGCGAGAAGCGGGTCCCGGAGCCGCAGGGGGGAGAGGGAGGCACGGGCTCCCGACTAGCCGCTGTCAGTGCGCTCCGGCCGGCCGGGGGCGCCGCGGGCTCTGGGTCCCTGGCTCCTCCTGCGCTCTTAGGAGCGCTCCGAGTGCCTCTTTAGCGGGAGCCAATATCCTTTTGTGCTAATAAGTTTGTCCTCATTTGCTGCCTAATTGGACTATATAAAGCCAATAACAGGCGGGCTCTTATAGCCCGAAGCCAAAGCGCCAAAATCCGAGGGAAGGCGAGAAGGGGGCGTTGGCGGAGGCTGCTGCGGGGCCGGGGTTCGGCTGCGCCTTCGTCTGCCTAATCCCATTTGCCATTGTACGCGCCCAATCGCCGTATACTCCCCGCATTTAACTTGGATGACATTTTGATTTCATCATTAGCATCCGGCGCCGGATTGACGCAGCCCCAAGCCGGGGACTGCTCTTGCTGCCTCCTCCCCGGGAGCCGCAGCCGCCGCTGAGCCGCCTCGCTCCCTCGGTGCCGCGGCAGGGCAGCTCCCCGCCCCTCAGGACCCCTCCCCCATGCGAGCCCGCCCCAGCCTGGTCCTCACCCCGCCCTCCCGCGGCTCGATTTGCGCCCGGGGCGGCCCCCGACTTTGCGCCCCGTAGTTGAGTTCCGTTTATGGTCTGATTTCCGGCCGCTTGCCTGCTCGCTCGGCTGCCCGCCTGTCCCGCTCCCTCCCTCCTGAGGACCCGGAGGAGAGGGGACCATGCCGGAGCCCGGGCCGGACGCCTCCGGCACTGCCAGCGCGCAGCCCCCGCCTCCGCCGCCCCCGCCTCCCGCGCCCAAGGAGTCCCCGTTCTCCATCAAGAACCTGCTCAACGGAGACCACCACCGGCCACCCCCTAAGCCGCAGCCGCCCCCACGGACGCTCTTCGCGCCGGCCTCGGCCGCCGCCGCTGCCGCTGCCGCCGCCGCCGCCGCAGCCAAGGGGGCCCTGGAGGGTGCCGCGGGCTTCGCGCTCTCGCAGGTGGGCGACCTGACTTTCCCCCGCTTTGAGATCCCAGCGCAGAGGTTTGCCCTGCCTGCGCACTACCTGGAGCGCTCCCCGGCCTGGTGGTACCCCTACACCCTGACCCCCGCCGGCGGCCACCTCCCGCGACCTGAAGGTACCGACCTCTCTTTGAATTTTCGTTCTCCTCCCTCCCTCCCCGCGCCGGCCCCATCCCCTCCTGGCGCTGCTTACCACCGCCGTTCTGGGATCCCCCACACCCGCAAACCCAGTGTTTGGCTAACTTCCTCCCACCCCTGGCCTGCAACTCCTGCCAGCGTGCTTGGTTGCGCTGTCCGGGAATCCAATCCCACTTGGTGAGAAAAGAGGTGGAGTTGGAGCCGGGGGGCGCGGCGCTTCTTTGGAAAAGTGGCCTCCGGCTTGACTGGGGTGGCTTCGGACGGCCAGGGCTGGAAATACCGCCTGAAAAGAGGGGTTGTCTCGGGCGGACCCAATCGGATGGCGAATCTTTCCGCGGGCCCCTGGCAGGGGAGCCGAGGGAACGCAAGGATCGGCCGTGCTGCTAGTATCTGCCCGCCTGTTCTCGGGAGGAGGGGGATCCCAGGACACGGCTCCCTTACTCCAGCCCAAACGGGAAGGAGAAGGCCCGCGGGAGCGGTGAGGCCTCAAGGCCCGGAACCTGGAGGCCGGCGCGGGTTGAGCCTGCTGGCCCCTGGGCCTGGCCTAGCTCACGGCTGTGTCGGTGTGCGTGTGTGTGTGCGTCCGTCTGTCTGTCTCCGCAGCTTCGGAGAAAGCCGTCCTGCGAGACTCCTCCCCGGCCTCGGGCACAGACCGCGACTCGCCCGAGCCTCTGCTTAAGGCTGACCCCGACCACAAGGAGCTGGACTCCAAGAGCCCGGACGAGATCATTCTGGAGGAGAGCGACTCCGAGGAAGGCAAGAAGGAGGGCGAGGCGGCGCCGGGTGCGGCCGGTGCGAGCGTAGGGGCGGCGGCGGCGACGCCGGGCGCCGAGGACTGGAAGAAGGGCGCCGAGAGTCCGGAGAAGAAACCCGCGTGTCGCAAGAAGAAGACGCGCACGGTCTTCTCGCGCAGCCAGGTCTTCCAGCTGGAGTCCACCTTCGACATGAAGCGCTACCTGAGCAGCTCGGAGCGCGCCGGCCTGGCCGCGTCGCTGCACCTCACTGAGACGCAGGTCAAGATCTGGTTCCAGAATCGCCGCAACAAGTGGAAGCGGCAGCTGGCCGCGGAGCTGGAGGCGGCCAACTTGAGCCACGCGGCAGCGCAGCGCATAGTGCGCGTGCCAATTCTCTACCACGAGAACTCGGCGGCCGAGGGCGCGGCGGCCGCGGCCGCGGGGGCCCCGGTGCCGGTCAGCCAGCCGCTGCTCACCTTCCCGCACCCGGTCTACTACTCGCACCCGGTGGTTTCGTCCGTGCCACTGCTACGGCCGGTCTGAGGCCCGAGAGGGGAGGGGAAGGGAGCGCCCGGCCACCTTCCCAGACCCCAGAGGAGACTGGGCCGGGCCGAGGGCGGCGAGACGTCCGGCGGCCTTGGGAACGGGGCTTCGGCGCTCTGCCTGGCCTCCCCTCCCCCAATCGGTAGAGTTTTGTAAGTATTTGCAATGTATTTTCGTGCAATTCATCCCTAATGAATTTGAGGCGCTTCTCCTCTTCCTTTTGGTTGTGGTTACTAAATAAGAAAATGCAGGAAAAAGACAAAATTTCCAGGTCAAACATTTCGACTAAAAGCTTTTGTAGAGGGTGCACCCTTCCCCTAACTTTGCATTGAGCAGTGACTTTTTGGTTTTATTTTTATAGAAGGAAAATAAGCGCAAAATCCTAAGCCCTCTAGTTTATTCATTTTCTGTGGAGCGATTTTCAGAGTCCAGAAAGAGGAAGAGTTCATATGGTAGTGCTTTTATTTCTGGAGTTCGGGGTGTGGTTCTTCCTCCCCACCTCCAATCAGTTACCTCTGGCGTTTTCAGAGGCTGAGCCGCCTCTCCTAAGAACCCCTACTCGGCGCTTTTCTCTCCTTGAGAGGTCTGTGGCAATTAATCTCATCTCTCTCCCTTTGTGACCGAAGAATCCTCTACTGAAGTGTTGAAGGGTAAAAAACAAAGCCAAAAACCAGAACTCTGGAAATTGAAACAGCCCCACATCTGGCGTGGTTAGAATGGTCTTATTTATTAGTAGCGTTTATTTGGGGGAATTTCACTTGTCAGTAAATTATTAATATTACTATTATTACTTTGTTCCCTATTTTGAGAGAATGCTTTTGATTTAAAAAAAAAAAAACCATATCTTTTATCCTCTCCTCCTGCCTTTTTGTTCCGCAGTAACTATTGTACTTTGACCTGTGCAATACTGTACAAAATTTCCTGAGAGCCCTGCTTTCCTTTTCCTCTAAGAGGGAAGCAGATTTTTTGCAGTATAATTTCAGTCATTCGTTTAGAAAGAGAAAATTAAGCAGGGGGAAAGGGAAAAGGAAGAAATCAAGGACAGGTAGCAATGCTCAAAGGAGTAAGTTAGGCATACTGGAGCGCTTTAAGTGAAGGACAATCAATTTAGGAGAATTTTAACTTATTTGATAAATGTACAGATTTCTTGTAAAATTCACCCTCCAGCCGGCAGGGCTCTTCTCTCTGCCACCCAGTCTTGTTTTCTTTCTGTCGGCTACACCTGTTGTTCTGCAGTAGTTTGTTTCCCCTCGTCCCCCTCTTCTCTTCCTGGGTTCAGTCCCTTTTTAAGAAAAAGAAAAAAAAAAAAAAACCCACAAAATATTGTTACACTTAATGTTGTCGTGAACTTGAATTAATTAAAAAGAAAAGAACGAAGTTTTCATGTTGCCAGAGTGTGTAACTTTGGATGATTTTTCCCAGAGCAGGTGTCTCCGAAACTCTTTTCTGTCTCCCCCTGGCTGCCTCTGAGCTCAGTCCGACCTGGAGGCACACCCCTATAATCCAGCAGGCGGCGGAGACAGAGGCGGCTTTGTTCGCGACCAGGGGCGCTCTCTCCCCAGTATCTTCCGTGGCTTGAAGTGCCTTGGGAGCAGGAAAGAATGGGGTGCGGGAGGGGTAAAGACCTATGTTTATCTAGCTTGCGGAACTGAGCGAAGCGACAGCTTGGAGCTTAAAGACAGCATTTTTAAACGCAGAGCTATAGCCTAGCGTTCTGTGCCCAAGCCACGGCTCCTTCCCGAGTCGGTGACTTTCTGGGCAGAGCATCCTTAGGAGGTCTAGCTAAGAGCGTAGTGGCTCTGGTTGTTCGGGGGTGTTGTGGGGGAAGAAGGGAGTGAACTTAGAGTTTAGCTTCACTGGAGACCAGTTGCCCAAACCACCTGGGAGAGGCCGGGCCAGGAGATGGCAAGCCCTCTGGGGAAGCCACCACCTCTCGGCAGGCAGCTCCCACTCTAGGGCAGGGAGACTTCAGCAAGGCTTGGGAGAGCTGCCGCCGCTGTGCGGGCTCGGGACTGGGCGCTGTCCTCCTGTGCCAAGTGCCAGGGACCAGAAACCACCTAGCTGTGACAGCCGCCACGGAGAGAACCGTGTCCCCTCCTGGCCAACCTTTTTCTGTCCACCGGGGCCCAAAGCATCGACAGCCTTTCCGTGTCCCCTGTCCTGGTCGGCGACAGGCTAGCCGCTCCCGCGGGCTGCTGGGCGCCGGGCCGCCACGTTGTTGGTGGGCAGCTGGAGAGGCCGCCTGGAAGAGCTGGTCAGCCCAGGGGAGGCCAGGTGCTTGGGAGGCCCTCGACAACCAGCGTGGCCGCCTGCCTTCAAGCCGAGGGTGTCAGTGCGTAGTCCCGGCAGCTCGCGTTTGAAGCTGGGGAGCCAAAAGGGGGAGATGAGGAGCCCAAGCCGAGAAGAGTTCTGAGAGCACGCGGCAGGACACCACCGCTGGGGAGCGCCTGCTTGCGCCGCCCGCCTTCCAGCGCGGTCCAAGCTCCTCAAACTCAATCCACACAATTGAGTCTACTGTGGCTGAAACGAGGAGCATCGTTTTCCGTTGATGGAAAACTGCCCCCAAATAAACCGGCATGCGTATTTATGGCAAAATTTTAGCCCGGACCCCAGTGAAGATAGATCTCTCTTTATTTCCCTCTGGTATGGAATAAAAACGAGGGCATGTGTCGTAAATGAAAAATAAACAGAAATTCGGGGTCAAAATATGTCGTTCCTTGTGTTACCTGCAAACATACTGATGGCTTTTACTGTTGGCAATACTAACTGCCGGACAGGCCAGTAACAGCTCATTAAAAATGATGTTGCAATAGCAAACACGTCCTTAGACTTTACGGCCAGAACACGATGTTATCAAACGCCAAGAAAATACTTCTTTATTTGTTTGGATTCTAGAAAACGGTTCTTGACTGACCCGGTCTTTACAAAGTCGAGAAATAACTGGTTCTCCACAAGCACAGTTTATCCTTTGTCCTGCTCCCAGCAGCCTCCCTTTCCCTTCTGTAGGGGAGCTCTGCTGCCCTGGCCAGAGCTTTCCTCCCGAGAGATATGGTGCCTCCCCGGGGGAGGAAGTGGTGCTGGTTTGAGCGAGCCTAGAAGCTGAACCAGGTGGGAAACCTCCTATGCTTGCTGGCCAGGCTGCCGTTCTGGTATTTCTCCCAATGCAAGAGAAGCTGCACCTGGGTGCAGGGAGGTGGACCGCAGAAGTCACTCTGAGTAAGAAGCATCCTAACCTCAACTGCAGCTTGTTCTGAGGCTTTCCCGTCAGGAGAGGCCAAGAAAACACTTGATGGGACTGTCACATCTGAAGAGCTGGCTGGTGTCATCTTATTCCCCCACCCACTCCCACCCCGTACTTCCGCAAAGATTTCTGGGAGGCACTGAACTATTCACCAAAAGGGGGCTTTGGGGAAGAGTGGCAGTGCCTCCTGAAATTCCTCCTGGGCATCCCACAGCGGAAGTCAGGGCAATGCGTGTCCAGAACACTGAACAGACACCCATGGTTTTTTTCTTTCACTCCTTCTTCAGATTGTGGAGCCCAACTTTCTGCCTGCCCTAATTTCCGATTCTTCCTGAGCTGTACCTCAATTAATCTTCAAGTCTATGCAATCTTCAGCTTTGCCTCTAAATCCTTTCTACAGATTCCCGTGTAAACAACACAGGATGCTTTCACACTTGACATAAACACCACACACACACACACACACACACACACACACACACACACACACTTTATATTTCCTAACAGACAACATATCCTTGGGCTTCTAGCACACACACTATGTTAATTTAGCATCACCTCTGTGACCAAGGCACATAGTTGGACACTTTGTTTGAGGTGACCCTGGCAGCTGGTTTTCTCTGATGGCGCTAGGCTGAGGCAAACTGGGAAGAATTCTGGAAAAGGATAAGCAGGGATTCTGGTAGCTCCTGAAAATCCCTGGGGAGGTTTGTCTTGTGCAGCCTCTTCACAAGCCATCTGGTCAACTAGTGGAGCTGCCTACCACTCACCACGGACCCTCTACTATGATGGTCCAGGACCTCACTCAGAACCAAGATCCCATGGTGCTGGGCTCTACTGTTCTCAGAGGCTTTGAGCAGCGCCTCCAGGCCCTGGGAGACTGCAGAGCCAGCGCCTGAACTGTTTCTATTGGCAACACAGATGTATTTCTTTTATTTGGTAGTAAATAGTGTGGGTGTGTGTACATCAAACAATGGCAAGACAGATATAAACTTGCCCCCTGCCACTGGTGCTCGTTCAGAGCAGGACACCCCTCTGCTCCAGGCCGGTCAGAGCCAGAGGCCCCACGGGAGAACCCCAAAGCGCACAGGTCTCCTCGACTGAGATTCTGGAAGTGGAGCTGGGAGAAATAAGAAGAGGCAAAAAGGTCGGTGGGATTTCCTTTCCTTTTTCTAGGGCTTCTCGCTGAGCAAGCGAGATGAGGGCAGGAGTCGAAACCGCGGGTCCCCTAGGGCTGCTTAGCTCGCAGCCTCCCAGCGCTTTGCTGAAGCCTAGCAATGTTGGTCCCCTGGGCCAGGTCTACTCGCCCAGCTTTCACCCTTCACCCGTATAGGTGGGACATCTCGGCTCTCCTGGACAGCTTCCAAGGGGGCCGGAGACTTTGCTGGATGGAGCCGGTCCCGCCTCTCCAGGTCGTCCATGATCAGTGACCCAGCTAGGGGACCTCTTTCCCTTAGTAGTCCAAACTCCACAGAGCATCTAGGGGAAGATCCCCCTACTGGTCCTCATGCGACGAGGCCAAGGCTCAAGAACTGAGTCCCAGAGAAATCCCTCCCAGCCGCCAGGCAGACGCAGTAGCAAGGCAGGTCCTGGCGAATATACGTGACTCCGCAGAACCCAGACTCGAGGCTCCTCCTCTCAGCTTCCCGCCCACTCGCAGGCCGCCGCAAGGACCTGTGCAGGTCCGGACTTTAGGGCGAGCCATCCCTAACTCTTGGGTGTATGCGTCTGGAAAAGTATACGCCTGTTTGTGCACGTGCATGCGTCTCCGTGTGCAGAGAGGATGGCGTTGACCTTTTGATCTACAAACGGGGAGGGGGTGATGGTGGAAGAGAGGAAAGAGCTGTGAAGACAACGGGGCTGAGTGTACTTTGGAGCACTGGCTGGCACCTCCGACGGGGATCTCTCCCTCAGCCTGTTTCTCCTGGGGAAGTACTTTGAAGGAGGATGGGGTGGGCAGTGGCGTCTGAAGCTGGGAATCCGGCCCCAGACGGCAACAACACCCTAATTCTCAGTGGGACTCCTTTGTTTTCCGCTTGGGAATCCTCCCCCAGGCTTCCAACTCCCAGATTCCGCAGAGTTTCATCAGCGTCTGGGCAGTCTCAGAGACCCCGGGCCAGCGAGCGCTGGAAGCCGCAGCCTGCCTCCTTGGAGAGTTCCCGAGAGAGGTGTGCATTGGTTGTACTCGCCCAGATCCTGTCCTTGGCTGCTGCTTCAGGCTGCTCCAGGCGTTGCCTCTCGAGGGGGAAATTGTCCAAAGTCTGGTTTGCTGGTGTTCCAAAAGGATCCCTTCCGGTTGCGATGAATGGAGAGGAAAAGGAAATGGGGGAGAGGTGTGGAGCGAGAGCGAAGAGCGAAGGGGAGAGCTGTGTTGCGCCCATCACCGAGGCAGGAGCTGCGAGGTGGAGTCACCTGGTGTGTCTCACCCCAGCGCTAATGTCTTAAAGAAATATAAAGAATCTCCATCTCTGGTGAGCTCCTTCGCTGCCCTCGCCCCCCTTGGTGATGGAGTACACGCATCAGATTTTCATCAAAGTTCTATTAAGTGAAACATAGGTTGCAGGGCACCCTTTGATTGAAACAGTTTAAATTTTAATTGTGTTTTTAATTTGACATATAGTTGCAGAAAGGAATGACACTGCGTCGCCAAGGGGCGGTCGATTTTCTTAATTTCTCCCAGAGGAATTGATGAGTCTATCAGGCCACTAGATTGGAAACCCATTAAAGCTCTCTGGTTAGGCTGTTAATTGGAACTTGATGGATGTGGGAGGGGGGTGTCGCAACTCGGCTATGCTGATCCAATCTTCATGACTTTCTGTTTTCCAATAAATTACACAATTCATTTTCCAGCCGCAGATTACATAAATTGTACACCTCTGGGGCTCTCTTTTTCAAATAGGGAGCCCTTTTCCCCAAAAGCCTATTGCGAGATGTCATTTGCACCAAAGAACGAACAGCAGAGGCCCTTGAATGAAAATCGAAACATAATCAACGTTTATACTTAGAAAATTTATTGAGATCATTTTCTCTGGTATTTCCTTATTTTAAAGTTTGGACGCGCCATATATCATAATCCACTCGCGTAAAGGGGGGGGGAGGCTGTGTTTAATATTTATCGAAGCTTGATTCCAAGATCAAACTTGTTTATGACTTCATCTGTCATTTCGGAGGGAGACTTCTTCCACTATTACCCGGCTCAGCCAGCCTATTTCCCGACCGCCGCAGAGCAGAGAGGATCAATTTTTATTAGGCTCCTCGGCAAGTTTGCTCTGGGCCGCTTTAATATTGAGCAGCGGCATAATCTCGGGACCTAAACTTTAAGCGTTCTTTCAGCCTCGGAAAGTTTATCATTCCTTGGAACCCAGTTATTCCTTATTCCTAAGAGGGTGTGAGGGGGGCCATCCCAGAGACGCGGAAGGCAATCCTCCAGGGGGTCGGCTACTAGACAGTGAAGCAGGGAGGGGTGGAGCTACCCCGAGACTAGGAGGGTGGGGCGGGTGTGGGGGTGGTGCTGGGTTGAAGGATTGCCATACTTGGGGTTGAGAGACCAGGTGTCAGTGGTGGTGGTTCGCGCATCTGAGTTCCCGGGGGTGGGTTTTGCAGCTACCCGGGGCCCAGGAGAGGGCGTCTGGCCTCTGCGCTCTGGGCGAAGTCTTGGAGATCCCCGAGTGCCCGAAAGGGGTGCCTACGAACACAGTGTCTCCGCCCTCCAGGCTCCTGCGTTGTGACTGCCGTCGGTGCTCAAGGACTACTGGAGTCGAGAAGAGCGAAGAAGAGCTGTAGTCCAAGGGGCGGCAGAGCGGAAAGTCTGCTCTGTATTCACTGGTTCCGCCTTGGGCCCACCGCCACCAATTTCCTGACTGGGGTGGGGCGGGGGGAGAGAATGTTTGTTGAATGAATGCGTGTAAGTCAGCGTTTATGCTCCAGGTTTAAAGCGTACAGGGTATGGGGGCGGAGGACGTGCCTCTGTGACGGCCAGACCCTCAATTCGAACAGGAGACGGGGCAGGCGGAATACGAGGCCACATGGTTCCTTTTGACTTTCCAAACCAACCCTGAAAACTTCCTGGTTTCCCAGGTTGAGTCTTCCAGCCCGGTTTCCCTAGTCGGCTTCCCAGTCTCTTGCTGGTCTCGGGTCTGGGAGCTGCTTATCCGAAGCCCACCTCAGAGGTCCCGACCCTGCCTCCCTTCCCTGAAAGATGTCAATTCTTTGGGCCCTTGACCCCACACATACACTAGCCCTGCAGTTTCCAGATAACTAGGCTCCTTAGTCCTGCCTTCGGTCTTTCTCCAAGCTCAGTGTCTATGTCCGCTCTTCTCCTCTCCCTGGGGGGCGTGGCATTTGCAGTGGAACAGTTTTGAACATCGTGCTTGCTTTGCCTGCTCGACCTATTCACTTTTTCTTCTGAGCCTCAGTTTCCCCGTCTGTACTATGGGGGAGATCTGCATCAAGTTTGCTCTGAGGATCAAAGTGAACCACGTCGAGGAGGCCTCAGCATGCTCCTGGCACCAACTACTAGCTAGCTCAGAAAGGTTCAAACCAACTCTCCCTCCCCCGACCCTGCGCTTCCTTCCCCAGCGGAGTAGCTGGCTTTGCCCCCAAAGTGGACTGACAGATTCCTTCCAGGTATTGCCTTGGCTCCGGGTGCCTGCGAGAGGCCGGGGGTTAGTGAGAGTTGGACATTTCTTTCCTTGAATTTCCCCTCTACCCCGGAGACCAGCGGGAGCGCGCCGGAGGGGCTGTGAGGAGACCCCGGAGCCTGCGCCGTGGCCGAGCATAGGAGGACGCGCAAATTGTATTTCAGCATCGGGTCCTTCCGGGTTAATGAGCTGACACCATGATTAAAGTTGACCATTTGTAATGTGTCTCGACCCCGCCGCCGAGCCCTGAAGAGGTTAATGCGGTGACGGAGGCCGGCACCTGCCCCTCGCCGGCCTCCCGGGCCGTGGCGCACAGACCCTGGCCCCCGCCTCCCCGCCTACCCCTGTCCCGGCCGCGCTGCTGACTCCTAATCAATTAGCCCATTAACGAGCCCTTCGAGGAGTTAAGTAGGGAGTTCTGCCACTGGCAGGGCCGCAGTCGGTTACTCACCGAGGCTAATGATATTATAAGCGCTTTACTCAATAACCCGGGAGCGGTGCAGGAGAGGAAGGAACTGCATCGTCATGGTGCTGCTTCTGGACATTTGTGGTGGCTGATTCCACAAGCTCTCCTCACTCTTGGCTGTTGGCGGGGAGGGGTGCACTTTTAGAGACAAAGCTTCAACCTTTTGGCTGAATGGATGGAAGCTGTAGCCCGAGTGGGGGTTTTGCCTGGGCGCTTTGGGCCTTGTCTTATCCCAGTTTCTGTAAAAATTAGCTGTGCAGATGACTGTGGCCCCCAGCCTTTTGCCGGTGCCGGAATGATTATAGATCAGATAATAGCTATGCTAGGAATTACGGAGCAAGAGCCAGAACTCCAAAGGGAAGAGTGAAGAGGGAGGGAACCATGGTTATTTACCACGTGCCTCTTTGATGTTGGACATCTGGATCTCTACTTCCCTTGATTTTAGGAACAAGGAAACCGAGCCTCAGAAAGTTATAAGTATCTTGCCCAAGGTCACCCAGCCTAGTTGAGTGGACTCTGCACACACCTCATAACTACCTCCTTCCCAGGAAACAAGTGTTTCTATTTCTCTAGCAATTTCAAGATCTCCAATAGTCAACGAAAAAGGGATTCGTCTATGGCACCAACGGCGGGCCAGCAGCTATTCAGTAAGGGTTTAGGCACGACGACCGGAGGCCTTCTGGTGCTTTTCCATCCATACTTGGTTGATCTTCAAACACAAGGAAGAGATACTAATGAGTTCGTTTCACCTGAGGTCAGAGAGGCTTTGATTGGGACCAACTTGTTCAAGCTAGTTCACTGGATGTAATCGGTGTTGCTGAGACTTGAACCGGGATCGCTTGACGCGCAATCTAGGGCTGCCCCATCCCCCGCCCCCCAAATCACATAGCACGGTTGGCCTGTGGTAGGGATGGGATTTTCAGACGAGGAAGAGCAGAAGTCTGATCCTGGGGCTCCCAGCAACGCTCAAGCGAACAGCGTCGGTCAGACCCAAGCACTTAACCCGCTCCATCCTCACGAGGGCCGGAGCGAGCCGGGGAGTGACAGCTCTGCCAGCCCCTCTGGGGAACGTGGTGCCAGCCTGTCGGAGCCCCTCGGAGGCACGGAGATCTGTTGCCTGCGGTGGTGGCAGGCCATTCCAGCTCGGAGCCCCGCGTCGTCCCGGTCCCTAAAGAGGCAAGGGTCCCCAGGCGTAGTAGAGATCGGGATCTAGGCTGAAATTTACGCGGTTTTGGGTCTCTGTCGTCCCTGGTTGGACAGATTCTATGCCCGCTGGGTTCTCAGCGTGCTCAGGGGGCGCATCCGCACTGTGTGCGGGGCCGGGGCTTTTTGAAAATTTCCGGGGCAGCTCTGCGGCGCTGCGATTGGCCGCGTTAGGGTAACCTCTATGCAAATGAGGCCGCGCAGCCTCCGCACAGCCGGAGACCCAGCTAGCTGGTGGGCGAGGAAGGGGCATTTGCACTGGGGCTGGGCGGGCGCACCCAGAGCCGGGCGGGCAGGGACTTCCGCGCAGCCGTCCCGTGCCGCGTGTCCCCGGCGCGGAAGGGACACCTCAACAGCCTCCCCGCCCCCTCCCCTGGCTCCCCTCCTCGCCCCTCCCCCCTGCCTGCCTGCCTGTACCACCTTCCTCCCAGATCGTCTCTAAAGGGAGTTCTTGGTTTCCTCCGATTTCTTATGAACCCAGGATGGGCAGCAAGGAAGATGTGGGCAAGGGGTGTCCGGCTGCTGGTGGCGTCTCCAGCTTCACCATCCAGTCCATCCTGGGCGGGGGCCCCTCCGAAGCACCGAGGGAGCCCGCCGGCTGGCCAGCCAGGAAACGCAGCCTGTCTGTGTCCTCGGAGGAGGAGGAGCCGGACGACGGCTGGAAGGCGCCCGCTTGCTTCTGCCCAGACCCGCACGGCCCCAAGGAGCCAGGCCCCAAGCACCACCCCCCCATTCCTTTTCCTTGCCTGGGTAAGGATCGAACGTCTGCTGTCTGGCAGCGAGTGAGCGCTAGGGGAACGAGGCTGCGTGCCCCGTCAGGACTCCCCCTGGGGTCAGAGCTGGGGCCGCTGGGGGTCTGGGGCCGAGGGGCGGGCACACGAGCGTGGCGGTGCCTTCTTAGCCCGGGAGGGCGCTGGGAGGACGAGGACGACACAGATCCCGCGCTGGGGCTTCTTGGGGGAAGGTCGGGTTGGAGAGAGAGTGGACCACAGCCGTTCGGTCGGTCCCCTGGCTGGTTGTACACGGGACTCTGGGCTCAATCCCTTTGCACACAGGATACTTTCTTTCCAGACAGGTGGTCTGCAAGTTGGGTCTGTGTTCTGTCTCTACCGCAATTTCTGCTCCCCCCCGCCCCTCCTTTCTGTCTCTGTCTCTGTCTCCGTTTCCTTCTCGGAATGATTAGCACTCCAAGTTGATTGACAATGATGCGTTTCAGAGACGGTTCCTCTTTACAACATTTGAGGAAGGAGATCTCCGTGTTGGTCCTTAGTGTGATTTCCAAACAAATGGCCTGTGAAATGAGGCTGACCTATAAAGCTGGAGGAACTCTTCCAGCTCAGTTACAAGGCAAACTCACCTTTCTAATGGTAACATTCCCCCTGCAGGCCTCCTCCCCCTGCTGCCACCTATCCTTTCATAAAGGTGGAAGCACAGAGACCCCAGACTCCCAGACTCCAGTAGCCGGGTCCCTCTTCGGTTGCTTTTAAAAGCGCAGGGTCTAGGGAGCTAGCTGGAGGGAGAAGGGCAGAGAGTTGGTAACACGGAACCGAGACTGCAGACTGCTGCCAACACTCTGGTCCCGGGAGGAGCTGCGGATCTCCAATGCTCTTCAACAGGCCTTGCTGTCTGTTCTTGCTTCTCAGGTACTCCCAAGGGCAGCGGAGGCGCGGGGCCGGCGGGTTCCGAGCGTTCGCCTTTTCTCTCTCCTTCCCATCCGGACTTTAAAGAAGAGAAAGAGAGGCTCTTGCCGGCGGGCTCTCCCTCGCCGGGGCCAGAGCGGCCGCGGGACGGCGGCGCCGAGCGGCAGACGGGCGCGGCCAAGAAGAAGACGCGCACTGTCTTCTCGCGCAGCCAGGTGTACCAGCTCGAGTCCACCTTCGACATGAAGCGCTACCTGAGCAGCTCGGAGCGTGCGTGTCTCGCCTCCAGCTTGCAGCTCACCGAGACCCAGGTCAAGACTTGGTTCCAGAACCGCCGCAACAAGTGGAAGCGGCAGCTCTCGGCCGAGCTGGAGGCGGCCAACATGGCGCACGCGTCCGCGCAGACTCTGGTGGGCATGCCGCTGGTGTTCCGGGACAGCTCGCTGTTGCGCGTGCCGGTGCCACGCTCTCTCGCCTTCCCCGCGCCGCTCTATTACCCCAGCAGCAACCTCTCCGCCTTACCGCTGTATAATCTCTACAACAAGCTCGACTACTGACCCACCCGCCCGCCGCGCGCCCGCTGCCGGGCTCGCCCAGACCCCTCCAACCGCCCCGGAGCCCGGCACGGGCTGCACCCTTCACAGAGCTCCGGAGTAAAGCGACGTGATTCCAGAAATATTAAGAAATACACCATGTGTATTCATTATCTCTTATTTATGGCTTCTGCCCTACTTTTTGTTTTGTTTCGGGTATTTATCGGTATTCCTCAAACCAGATTGCCTGCTTTCTACCCAAAGGAAACCGATACCCTTTGAAAACCACTTTGGAGAGGGATATTCTCGGGTGGTGGTGGTGGGTAAAGGAGTTTTGGCCAGATTGGCTTTGGTTGGTAGAAAAAAATCAGAAAAATACCAACGAAACCAGGTATACTCCTGCCCGATGTATACACCTGTACATATGTACATGCACACACGCTCGGCCAAGCTAGGCCCTCAGGGGCTTTGGACAATGATCTAATAGTCTCTTTTCATTTCCTTCATCCCGAGGATGGGTAGGGGCGAAATGGGGAGAGTTCCGATCTGTAAATATTTTTAAAGCGAAAAAAATAAAACATTTTAAACATCGTTGCTAACTTTGGAGGGGTTGATTGCTTGGCAAGACGGTGCGCGGAAGGTTTCCTCCCTTTTCCGCCGCAGAGTTTACAGGCGTCTGCGTCTGCAAAGATCGGACTCGTACCACGTGGAGGGTGGGGCCGGGATCAGGGGTTAAAGGTCTGGGTATCGCCGTTGCCCAGGCTGCACGTGGCTGGAACTGTACATTCCCTCCCACCCGCGCCCCATTGCAGCCCCATTGCGCATAATCCCAGCGCGGGCTGGGGCTCACTTGGAATGGAGTCCACTCCAAATCCCACGGGGAGAAAGACAAAGGCGGGGAAGCCGGTCTTGCTGCCGAAGCAATAGCCTTTCCGGATTGAGCCGGGCCAGGGCGCGAGGAGCATCCTGCACTGTGATCTTCTTGGACTTGGCTGAAGCAGGGCGCGCCAGGACGTGGTTCAAGCTGTGCAGAGAGCCTCCTTTCCTCGGCGTAGGGCAGTGGGTAACGCTATCTGAATTTGGTAAAGGGTCCGCTGGTAGTCCTGAGCCCAGCGCGACCGGCTTGCCGTCACGCACACTTCCTGGGTCCGTGACACAGACTGTGACCCGCGCGGAGCGGGAACAGAACGCCAAAAGGCGGCTTTCGGCCTAGGAGGGATCCGAGGCCCAAAAGAAGGCGCGGGAGGCAAATACTCTTCCCACACTCTTGTTGTTAATAGTTTCCACAGTGCGTGGCCAAATGGCTGGGTCACCAGCCAGCATGCTGCTATTTCTGAATTAAACAGTAATACGCGTCAGAGGCGCCCACGGGCTTCAGTGCCCAGACACCTGCCACCACATCGAGACTGGGAAGATGCTGCCTGGAGAGAATAGCCTGCAGAGAGATGCAAATCGCAAACCCTTTCTCTCCCATTAGATCGCAGCCACCTGTTCCTTGTAAAGCGTCGGAAAGCGAAGCGTTAGCTTGGAGGAGGCGGACGGTTCAGCAATACGTGGGGCGAGCTTCTGGGTCCTGCCTCCAGCCGGCTCCAACTAACTGGAGGCCCCTGGTACAAAAGAGCTGGGAGCTCACAGTTCCAATCTCCATCTCACTCTCTAGAAGGGAAACACTTCGGTGAGAAACTTGTGTCTTTGAGTCAAGAAGCATCGGAATTATCTGCATTTTGTGAAAATACACAGAATATCTGTAAACATTTATGTGACCCACAGTAGTCTGTGTAAAATGCCTGGCCAAAAAGATCCGCTATTACCTTGTCCGTTTTTTTCTTTTCAAATTAGTTTTCATAAAAAATCACAACTATTTCAAGCCGATGTCAGGAAGGATGTTACCCAAGGCTGCATCTGCCAATACTAGGTTGATTCAATTGCATTTACTGTATTTTAACCCAGTTCAGGTCAATAAATATTTCCTGGGTCCTAATACGTGCTGAGAACCCATTCTAAATTTTGGGTGGTCAGAGAAAGAAAACAAGTGAATGGAGGATCCATTTTCTGACTTTTTGTGTACCCATACTTTATTTCACTGCAGTTCTCTTGCTCCAGATGACTGTCTTTAAATTGTTTTCTACTAACATTGCTATTTGAATATTCCATGCAGAAGCAACCAAATTACATTCAAGGAACTTATTGTATAGTGATATTCCATCCATACCATTTTGTTTGCATTTCAGTAAGTTATAGTTTGGAGATGGTTTTAATAGTATAAGTCACTGCTTTTTCTATAGATTGCCTCTTTAATAGGAAGTGGTTTCCCCTGGTCGCTAAAGGCATTTAAGGAGAAAATTTGCCTTTGAGATTTTAGGGAATGACCCTTTCACAGTTTATCTTATATAGTGTATATTTCATCCATTTTACTAATCCAGAAATTAGCAATCAGAGGTGATCTAACAGTGTAATTACTTTCGAGGAGTTCACAGTTAACTCAATAACATATGCACACATAGAACTTTGCATTTGGATTTAAAATGTTCAAGACTCCATTGTTGCCAGATTTCCTATCTCAAGCCTATCAATTCATTTGAATAATCAGCCAAATCATCAGTCTCCTTTCAGGCTCTAAACTGGATTTAAAAGATTGACGTTTCTTAAAACTCAAATCGAGTCCGGCTGCAACTGCATGCCCAGAGGGACCTACACTAGATAATGAAATACACTTAGATTTTATTAGTGGATAATTTATGCTCAGAATCTCAAAACACTAATAGAATTAAACAACTGGGAGAGGGAACCAAATAAGTCAGGAGATAAAATTATTTAGCTGAAGTTAGAATGGAAGTAAGACACTATATTTAAAATTTTTCGACTTGACCACTAACTTGTTGAAAGAGGATAGAGAAACAAGTACTAGGCCTGGTAAGGAAGAAGGGCAAGAATCTTTTAGCAGTAATATCAATGTAATAGGTAGAAGGGTTGTTATTGTGTGTGCTTGTCAGAAATCATAAGAAGTGCATTCGCTTCAGAGTGTGAATGCATAAAGTTCAACTCTTATTAATGTACCTTGAAAGTTAAATACTTTAACTCCAACGACTGCCTTTTGCTTCATACAAAATTATCTAATAAAACATTTTTTCTTAAAAAGGTTGTGTAAAAGGGATCATAGCATAGATTAAATTGAAAATTTCAGTAAGACTTTGAGGCTCAAGAGTAACTTAGTTACTGCATTGTTGATTAGACATTACTTTTCTTTCATGGAGGTAAATCATTTCTCATTACTGAAGCAAGCTTCTTGGTGCTCTGTATTTCTGGAGGACTCTTGAAACAAAATGGGAGCAAACTGAGCCTGCAACCTTGTGGAGTGGCAGGGTAGGGCCATTGCCTCTTGAGGATTCCCTGACAAACCTATCTCTAGAAGTCCGTTTGAGCTTTAACACACCGCAGAGTATTTGTTTACCAGTCTGTTCATCCTGGACTGGGAGTTCCTTCAGGACAAGGACTAGTCTGATTAAATACATCTTTCCATAGCCTCTCACCAGGGCTGGCACACAGTGGATGCTCAATAAATGCAGAACGATGGAAGAGATGAAGCAATAAGGACGAGTTTTTATGGGGTGGGAAGAATTTAAGACAACGGGAAACGTGAGACCTGGTTGATAGTGGAAATGCCAGGAAAATGATAAAGAAACAAGGCAAAATAAGGCAGTTGATGAGAGCAAGTCATTTCTTCTCTATTTCAATTTCTGGTTCGTTTCACAGGCTTATGCACACCGAGAGAATGATTTAGCTCTATAGGAGTATTGACCAGGAAGGGATTCTCGAGTCTGAGCGTTTAAGCGGGGATAGGCCGCCTGTCGCAGACCTGAGACCTTCTTTCCCGCCTAGTGTTCAGAGCACAAACAGGGAACCCGCCCCGTGGAAACTACATCACCCAGTATGACACGCACAGGCGTGGGCGGGCGAGAGCACATCCTTGGCGCTGTGCTACTTGGGAGTTGTAGTTTCTGCACGTACCGCCAGCGTGGGGCCTCAGCACGGTGGGAAGATGAGACCACGTGATCGGAAAAACCGCGGTTTCCCTTTGAGCCGGAACTGGAAGACTGCTTTGACCGTCGCTGGGCAGCCGAACGGACCAATAGGCTGCTTAGAGCGAGCCGTTGGCGTTTGAAAGCAACCAATGGCAGGCCTACCCTGGAGCTTCCTCTCCGCCTCCTTCGCCGAGCCGAAGAGTGCTCGGAGCGGCGCGGGGAGGCGGCGGCAAGCGGCTGAGGCGTTGCTTCGCAGGCGAGCTCAAGGTAGCGGGAGGAGTCGAAGGGGCGCAGAAGCGTGCTCTCCCCGGACCTCGCGGGCCGCGCTGGCGGAGCCGTTTCGCTTTTCCTTTGAGAGGGTCTGGGGCTCGGGGGGAGGGGAGGAGGCAGGACCGGGTGTGGGCGCCCGCGGCGGGCAGGCCCGGGCTGGGGTGCGGGTGCGGCGGGCCCGGGCTCGGCGCAGGCGCAGACGCCGCCGCCGCCCCCACCGGGACCCTCGGGGACTGGAACTGCGCCTCTGTTCCGCAGATGACCGGTTCTAACGAGTTCAAGCTGAACCAGCCGCCCGAGGATGGCATCTCCTCGGTGAAGTTCAGCCCCAACACCTCCCAGTTCCTGCTGGTCTCGTCCTGGGACACGTCCGTGCGCCTCTACGATGTGCCGGCCAACTCCATGCGGCTCAAGTACCAGCACACCGGCGCCGTCCTGGACTGCGCCTTCTACGTAGGTGGCCGGCGGCCGGGCGGCCCCTTCGCACGTCCCTGTCCGCGTCGGGCGGGGTTTGCGTCGAGTCCCGTGGCGGCTCCTGGGCTCGTCGTGGACGCCTGCGCGACCCACGTTCTCTTTCTGATTCTCGTTGCTGGCGTTGGGAACGCGCAGGTGTCCCCTTTCAGGTTCAGGCTGACGAGTAACCCTGGGAACTCGCTGGGCTTGCGATGATGTTCGTGGTTGAAATTTGCAACCGGCCTGATTGGGCCGCCTTCTTAAAAGGAACTCGCAGGAGGAGCGCCTGTTTTACTCCCAGCTACGGGGATGGACAGGGTAGAGCCGCCCTCCCTTAATTTGTTGACGGTAGTTTTTGTGACCACTTCCGCTTCTTTTGTTTACAGTGAGTGGTTGCGCTCGGGGTTGTAGCATTCTGAGCATGACCTGAACAGTTGGCGATAGGGATTGGCTTTCAGAAATGCTTACTAAAAGCGCTGCGTTTTAAGTGGTTTGAAACTTTATTTTGTAGGATCCAACGCATGCCTGGAGTGGGGGATTAGATCATCAGTTGAAAATGCATGATTTGAACACTGATCAAGGTAATACAATCACAATTTTAACCCTTTGTCTTCACTAGTTATTAAGAGTGTAAACGTTTAGGAAGAATGGTTGCTAAATTGCTCAGTTACTGAGGTACAGGTAAAAGTGGCATGATTTTAGACATTTTCGTTTGAATGACCATTAAGGTACTGACCACAAAATATTATGCATGTGTTTTGCACTTTGATCCTGATCCATGAAGGGATTCTTAAGTATTTGACCATTACCACTCCTTAGAAGTGGACTGGATCATATAGTAGTTTATGTTTCAATAGAGTGTTCCAGGATAGTGCTTGTTTTAGGGTTCTCTTTTCAGAAGGTAACTAAGACTGAAGGAAGGTATTTTCATAAAGGCAAAACATTGTATAAAAGCTAATCTTGTTTATTAATTGTGCTTACATTCTTGGTAGAACCTGTTCCAGTTGCATTTGTTAAGAAAGTAATTTCTTTAAAAAAAAAAAAAAAAGTAATTTCTTAGAGGCCCAGATATGAAATGACCTATCCACATTTTTATGACCATACTGAGGCACAGTGCATGTTTAAATGGAACCCAAACAACAAAGCTCTCTAGCTGAGCATTTGTGCTTACTTTAAACCTAGATACATTTGAAGGAGATGGCAGGGAATCTGGAGGCTGAATTGGTCAACAGGATGATGGATGGAAGACAGGCACATTTTGTCAAAAAAGAAAAGAAGTTGAAGAGACTTGCACAAAAGTCACATTCTTATGGAACTTAAAATCACTCTTGTTGAGTTTTATTTGCCAGTAGCTTGCCCTGTGTAGTAAATTATCCTATTGGTTAAATCCTACTTGTTCACAAGCCTGGGAAAAGCAAACTTAAATTTTCAATGTTTTAGGCTGTAACTTAAGAGAATTAGCTGTTTATTCTGACCATCATTGCCAGACTTCATGAGATAACTTGCTGTCTTGTTTTAATATGCTTTTAGAAAGGTAACATTCCTGTTTAAGACTTAAGACCATGTTATTCTTGTATGCTTAGCAGTTTGCATGGATTTTGGCACAGAATTAGATGCAAGTTGAATGAAGAAATGCAATATTGTGAAGGTTGAAATTGAGAGGAAAGAAATTATTTGTTGAAAATTTGACCTACCATGAAAACCAAGTGGGATAATTATCAGACTTTATCTCCAGAACTCATAATCCCATAACCACATAAATATCTTTCTTAAAAATATTGGCCTAATGTGTAAGATAAATGTTATTGAGATCCAGAACCTAGAGTTATTCACTTATTTGTTCATTCAACAGGTATTTCTTGAACACATGGTGTGTTCCAAACCTTTCATTAGATAGTTAAAAACAAAATCTAGAATCCAGTCAGGAAAATAGCAAACATGCTACCTGTTTTAATGTAGTCCGAAATCCAAGGCAGCCTTCTATTTCATAAAGGCAAAACATTGTATAAAATGCTTTATGCTAATGCCTTGCAATATGCTAATGGCTCAAACTGCACTATAAGGTGACCAGAGATGAATGGATAACTTTGTAGTAACGGAGAGATTTTTGTGTATGCAGACATTTCTATGGATAGTGAATGAGGCAGATTAATTACAGTTGCTCATTTGAGGAATCTTTTGTTTAGTTGGGGTAGTAAAGCTAGGTGTTGGCTTTTTTTTCCTATAGAAAATCTTGTTGGAACCCATGATGCCCCTATCAGATGTGTTGAATACTGTCCGGAAGTGAATGTGATGGTTACTGGAAGTTGGGATCAGACAGTTAAATTGTGGGATCCCAGAACTCCTTGCAATGCCGGGACCTTCTCTCAGCCTGAAAAGGTAGGATCTTTATATTCATCAGAGGAATTATAGTTCTTGGGGTGATTATGCTATTGAATTTAATGATGAATATGCTATTGAATTTAATGGTTAAGAATTGATAGTCTCTTTTTGTAATCCCAACTACATAGAAATGCTTTAATGCAAAGGAAATTAACTCTGGAATTTTAGTCATCTTTTTTCTGTCAGTTGTTAACACTTGTGCTGGTGAGTGAGAGCTTAAATGAACCTGCTTTCATGTATTAATGCATTAAATCTCAGGACTGAGAAGCAACTCACGGCCTTTGCAGAGAAGTCATTTAGCAAAGACTGTTCGATTTTCTTAAATTGGGTTTCACATGCCCAAACCAGAAAATGGGATGGGGCATCACTCATTTTCATTTGTGACCTGAGTATTCATTTGAGGTGACAATTAGGAGAGTGAAATGGGTTATCATTTCAAGTTTAGTGAGAAAGGTATCCTAAGTTCCCTGACTTTTACTGTATATACACATTTTTTAATGCTGATAGGTGTAGTTTAAAGGCTCTTTTTGAATGGAACTTTTTAAAACTGAACCTTTGTGTATTCTAACCTTTTGATCTACATGATAAAATTATAATTGTGTATTCTTGCTGTATCCTGATCAGAATTTATTGGGGGTAGTTAATTTTAAAGATTGATTGTTTTAGCCGTTTAGAGGTATCCTTCACTTGAGTCTATTTCTTCAGTGTAAATATACTATTCAGTTCCTGTTGGCTATCATTATATATAGTAGTGCATCCAAAGAGCCATTATTTTTGTCACATCACATTCGAATCTACTCCTGGCAAGACCTTTGTTCAGAATAAAATAATTGCATTGTTTCTAGTTTTGATTTATGGTTGTATGTTACATGTTAAGAACTGTGATAAATTGCTGACAGAATATCATATAATGGACAGCCATACTGAATCAAGCTGCTTATTGGTTCAGCAAGGTTCATTATGTCACTTTTTTTTAATACTTTCTTTGATAAATGTATATACCTAGTCAGTAGCATGACAGTGGTTTCACTTGATTTATGATCAGTGGGGATAGAAAGCACCGTTAGAAGCTTGTGTGTCACCTGTACAGTAAAGATTTAAGGTAAAGTTCCTGATGTGATTGTACCATTGTAAATTGATCTCTTTCTGGATTCAGTATTTTCTGCAAATATTTTGCTTTCTGAAGAAGCTATGAGGAATCTTATGGTATTATTTCTCATATTTAAGTCTCCCAAAATTACATCTGTTTCATTCTTTTCAATTCTTACTTTTCCCTTGGTCACTTTAGTTGTTGAATTTTAAGTCCACATTGTAGAGCCTGCCATTGGGGCATTGCATTGTAACCTAACTTGGTTGTTTGGGTGGTGGTCTGTAGTTAACATACTGGAGATTGAAAACTGTATGGTTTAATCACTGAGCATTAAAGAGATGTCCTACCACATCATGAGGCCTTTTCACTTTCTTACGTTGTTTAGGTGCTGGGAATCTTAACAACCCAGGGCCCTGTGCGTGCTAGGTGAGCACACTCTTAGCACCAAGCAATATTTCTTGCCCCCTATTTTTTTATAACAGTTCTTCAGGGTGGAAGATATTAGGTCAGGTTAGAGTTGCTTATTGATTAAAAATATAATCTCAGTTATGGATCTCTAGTCTAGATTTTAAAATAGTGACTTAAAATGATCAAATATTTCTTTTGCCCTCTGAATTTAGTGCCTCTGTCTCCAAGTAATATGTTTGTAAAATGAACCACTAAATATTTTGCTTGCAGGAAATTTAGTGACTTACAAAGAAATTTTTGTGACTGTTTTAGTTTTGAAGATTAAGCATTAGGGTAAAAAGCTAGACACTTTTTAAGGGCATGAAATAATTTTAAAAATTTTCCCTTACTGTGAACTTCTCCCTCAAATGTTATTGGTGATGTCAGGACATAAGAATTTGCTTGCCATATGGAGATCACTGTTTTTGTCATCTTTTTTTTCTTTTTTAATTTGTGATTCTGCAGATTGAACCCAGGGCCTCACACATGGTAGGCAAGGACTCTACCACTGAGCTACAACCCTCACCCCGGTTTTTTTTTTTTTTTTTTTTGAATTTTGAGACAGAGTCTTGTTAAATCGCCTAGGCTGGCCTTGAATCTTGTAATCCTTCACCTCAGACTCCTGAGTAGTTGGGATTTTAGGTTTGTGCCACCACTCCCAGCATCTTGCCTGTAAATTTTGAATTTCTGTGCCACCAAAAACAACCAAACATCTTGTTAATGATGACTCCCTCACTCTTCCTGGAAAGGCCTATTTTTTCATTATAACAGTTAGGAAAAGTCAAGATTTTAAGAGTCATCAAATGAAATCTGTCAGAAGGTGGTTGTGGAAAAGTAAATTAGAAAATGATTGTTTTATGAAAGGTTAGAAGCTCATTGAAAGGTATCTTGAATTTTATGTTTTACTGTCTCAGTTTTGAGTACTTTTTTTACATTTTTGTCTAAGTGAAACAAGGTTGGGAAAAATTGTTTTGATAGTGAATAGTTCCTCTGCAGGATTAGCATGTACCTTTATGATATTGGTGAAGTATTAATATCCAGGATTTACCTTTTTGTGTATATTTTAATTTGAATAATTGTAGCATCTAAAATTGTTCCTTGTGTTTGGAAATCTAATGAACTAAATTTTTTTTTTTTTTTTTTTTAATATTTAGATTGGTTTCATCTAAAGGCCATTGTCAGGAAGCAGATGAATTTTAGCAAGTTCTCATTTCTCTTAAAAGGTGTATACCCTCTCAGTGTCTGGAGACCGGCTGATTGTAGGTACTGCGGGCCGCAGAGTGTTGGTGTGGGACTTACGGAACATGGGCTATGTGCAGCAGCGCAGGGAGTCCAGCCTGAAATACCAGACTCGCTGCATAAGAGCATTTCCTAACAAGCAGGTACTGATCTACTCCTTCCCCAGTTTTGGCATTTGAGAATAATATCTTATATAATGATAATTAAAAAATTTTTTTTTTTTTTTAGTTTTAGGCAAGCACTCAGCCATTCATCTACAACCCCAGTGCCTTGGCTACTTTTAAGACTTTTTTCTTTTTTGAGTAGTGACTTAGAATTTGTAATTAGGTACATTCTTATTTAATACTTTAAACAATCTCATGTTAAAATGTAATGTGTGGGACTGGGGTTATGGCTCAGTGGTAATGTACTCGCTTAGCACATGTGAGGCACTGGGTTTGATACTTAGCACCACAGTAAAAAATAAATAATAAAGGCTTTGTGTCTATCTATATCTAAAAATTAAAAAAACAATGTAATGTGTTAATAACCTTCATTTTAGAGAAGACCTTAATGTTCTTAAAGAGGTTAAATAATTTTCCCAGGGTCACTCAGTGGTTTGAATAGAAGTCTTTGCTTATTCTGTGATTCTGATCTTGTACAATAGAATTTTGCAGATCTTTCAGTTGAAGATGGACATGGTACCTCTGTTTTATTTATTTATTTTTATGTGGTGCTGAGATGGAACCCAGTGCCTCTCTCATGCTAGGCAGGCACTCAGCCACTGAGCTACAACCCCAGTCCCTTGACTACTACTTTTAAGGCTTTAAAAGTGGATTAAAACAAATCTGAAAATTTATGTTTTTAGAATTTACTCTTTTCTTTCTGCTTTTTTCTAACCATAATAATAACGGTTCTTTCTTCCATCTGACAGTAGAAGTTTGATTTTCTTACAATAAGCTCCACTGAGGTCAGAGAGGCTGTGTCCCTCATGTAAAGACTGATCCTTTTTTTGTGGTTCTGGGGATGGAATCTAGAGCCTCACACAGGCTAAGCAAATACTCTACTACCGAGCTTCGTTTCCAGCGCTGCAGATTGACTTTCGGTATATAGGGTGAATCTCCTTCCGTCGTCATTAAGGATAGGGGCTTGATTAATACTGAGCCCCTCCTAGCCCCCAGTTCATAAAGTTATAAGGGGAGCTAGTAGTACTGTCAGATACAATAGGAATTTTGTAGGAGAAAAAGTCATTAAACTATAGCAGGTATTTTTGAAGTCAGGCTGTCATTTAGTGGTTGTGGAATTTGAGGCAGTTAAGTCAATTATTCTCTTGTTTTTTTATCTCAAAAGGCCAGTATCTCATGTGATCACAGTTCTTTTCCAGGTAATTACAAATTTTCATCCAGGACAAGAATTGCAGTTAGGTGAAACTTTGGGATTTAAGTATGTGATTAAAAGATGTTTGCATTGTAGATCATTTTTAGTTCTTTATATTTAAAATTTTCTGTCGGACTATCTCCACTTCATGATGAAAATTTAACGCAGGTTTTTACTGAATTAACAGGTTTTATATTCAGCATATTATCTTACGTTTTATAGCATATTGTCACTTCATGGAAAGGTGAGTAAAGGTTTGAAATTGTAAACATTTTTGACCATTCCTGAAAGTCTGCTGTGTGTAAACCTGACTAGACATGGTAAATGCAAGAGGAGAAAAGACTGAAATGGAAGACTGGTATTCCAGTCAGTTTGGATCATTGATACTCCCAATGAAAGAAACACAGTTCTTACAGTTGTTAAAGATGAAAAGCATAGAATGATGAAAGAATAGATTTTAACTGAGGGAAAAAATTTGAGTCCCTTCTGTCAGGAAACAAATGGTACTAAAACATTTAAAAATTCTTGTTTAGGTTTGATGAAGTTGGACCTTTTTGATGACTACATGCATGACACAGTGAAGAAAGCAAGTGGTGATAGCCTTTTTTTTTTTTATTTTAAAGATAAAACAAATTAGTTCTAGCTTTTTAGAATTGTCAGTACAGCTTAAATATTTTGTAAAAATCTGGCCGTACTTTTTTCCTTTTCTGAAGTAGTCATCTTTCTTTAGTATGGATTGAATTTGGGAACTAGTGCCTTGTTTATGGAAGCTGGATTTTACCATTTTTGTCTTCTGGTTTGCTCTTGACAGGGCTATGTATTAAGCTCTATTGAAGGCCGGGTGGCTGTTGAGTACTTGGATCCAAGCCCTGAGGTACAGAAGAAGAAGTATGCTTTCAAATGTCACAGACTAAAAGAAAATAATATTGAGCAGATTTACCCAGTCAATGCCATTTCATTTCACAATATCCATAATACATTTGCTACAGGTAAAGTATGGCATGCTAACTTATATTTAATTATTATTATGTAGTTTTTAAAATTAATTGAACATTGTTTGGACTTAGGCAGAATTATTTTTAAAATTAGTGCTTATTTTGTAGGTATTTAGGGGAAAAAAATCTGTAGTACTTCTTGGGGAAAATATGACATATGGCCTTAAAATTATTAGATGTTTAAGATAATTGTTATTCCTAGTGTTAACCATTTTAACTATTTTGCAATAACTTTCAGGTGGTTCTGATGGATTTGTAAATATTTGGGATCCATTTAATAAAAAGCGACTGTGCCAGTTCCATCGGTACCCTACCAGCATCGCATCACTTGCCTTCAGCAATGATGGGACTACACTTGCAATAGCGTCATCATATATGTATGAAATGGATGACACGGAACATCCTGAAGATGGTATCTTCATTCGCCAAGTGACAGATGCAGAAACAAAACCCAAGTGAGTATGCTTCACCTGTATTTGAGCCTTTTCTTGCATTCAACCCAGGATTTATTAATTTTTCTAAATTCATGAATAGCATTGTTGATGCCTGCTCGATATTACAGCTGACTGTAGGGTTGGAGTTGATTTTATCTTGTTCTCCCAAGCTTTCAATATCCGTAGGTTGATAGACGTCTGATGGATAAAACTGTGCCTAGTTGTTTTGTAGAGAAGAATGTCAAACTCTCATTCTTCTTGAATAGACTCTATTATTTGAATCTCTGGAGTTATTACTAGCTCATTGCTTCAAAATTAAGTTGAGGAATTCAAGGATAATTTATTTTAGTAAATTCTATTTAAGATATTTAAGAATCTGAACTGCCAAAAATCTTCCCTTTCCACAGAGGTCATTTCTGTAATATTTACAAAGAGCAAATGACCTTCAGGTCTTATTGAAAACCCAGAGTAAGATGCCTTTGCCTAGAATAGCAAATTTCCTTAGTTTTGAAATTTTCATAGATGTCCTTGACTCTTAGTTGTAATGGTTGACTGAGAGGAATCATTCACATTTATCCATATCAATAGGGCAAAGCTTTTTACTTTAATTACCTCTATCATGCTTATGGAAAAGCTAATACTCAGGCATATGTTAGTCTAAAATACCCATAGTGTCTTTGTCCTATTCCATGTCCCTGTGTCCAGGCCTTGAAGGAAGTCCTCAGTAAATAACTGGAATAACTGAATGTTTTCAGGATTCCTACACTTTTCTCATTTAACATGGGTATGGTACCCTTGCTAAATCAGTTGAGCCCCTAAGAGGGGGCAGAGTGTTAACTCCTTCAGTATTAGATATGCTTTTACAGATTTGACTTTAGAAAAGTCTTAGCATGTGAAGCCTGTTGGATAAAGGGCTGTGTTTATATTTGATCTGTCACTTTTGTATCTCTTGTCCTGGCCGGCCATTTTGATCTCATGCTCTTCTTTTTTTTCTTTTGAACTTGTAGGTCACCATGTACTTGACAAGATTTCATTTACTTAAGTGCCATGTTGATGATAATAAAACAATTCGTACTCCCCAATGGTGGATTTATTACTATTAACAAAGAAACCAGGGAAAATATTAATTTTAATATTATAAGAACCTGAAAATAATGGAAAAGAGGTTTTCTTTTTTCTGTTTTTCTTTTTTCTTTCTTTTTTTTTTTTTTTTTTTTAATGAAAAATTTCCTAAATGCATGAGATGGTTTGATGGTTTGCTGCATTAAAGGTATTTGGGCAAACAAAATTGGAGGGCAGTGACTGCACTTTTAAGAATTAGTTTTGACCTTGATGATTTTTGTTTCCACTGTGGAAATAAATGTTTGTAAATAAATGGAGTTTATAAAAATCCCTTTGCATTCTTTCTGGACATTAAATGGTAGGGGAAAACACTCTCGAGCCATTTCTTTCTTTTTCTGGTTGTAGTTGCTAATTCTAAAGCTGCTTCAGACTGCCTCATGAGGAGGTTAATCTACAATTAAACAATATTTCCTCTTGGCTGTCCATTATTTTCTGAAGCAGATGGTTCATCATTTCCTGGGCTGTTAAACAAAGCGAGGTTAAGGTTAGACTCTTGGGAATCAGCTAGTTTTCAATCTTATTAGGGTGCAGAAGGAAAACTAATAAGAAAACCTCCTAACATCATTTTGTGACTGTAAACAATTATTTATTAGCAAACAATTGATCCCAGAAGGGCAAATTGTTTGAGTCAGTAATGAGCTGAGAAAAGACAGAGCATATCTGTGTATTTGGAAAAATAATTGTAACGTAATTGCAGTACATTTAGACAGGCATCTATTTGGACCTGTTTCTATCACTAAATGAATTTTTGGGAACATTAATGAGGTTTACATATTTCTCTGACATTTATATAGTTCTTATGTCCATTTTAATTGTCCAGCCACTGGTGATTAAGGTTAAAATGAAAAAAATTATAGTGCGAATGAGACTCATTTCAAAGTAATTCCTTAAAGCAGAACACGAACTCAGTTTGGCCTATTCTAAGTAGTTCCAAATAGTATTACACAGTCACACTTTTTATTTTTAATTTATATTATTTGCAAATGTATTTCTCTGAGTAGGACTTAGACCGTGATTATCCGTGATGTATTTTTTAAAAATTCTTTGATATGGAGAAGGGTCTTATTTTTATTTTTTAAGTGTTTCAGTGAAAAATGAGTTCAGTCTGAACGCATCTTTTGAAATGTATTTTCTTCATTGCAGGTCCACCTAATCATCTCGTGAAAGTGGTTTCTCTATGGAAAGCTTTGTTTGCTTCCTACAAATACATGCTTATCCCCTAAGGGATGTGTCATAGTCATTGTGGACATGTTATTTAGTATGTGGAATTCTCGCTCTCTTTTTTTCTTTTGCCTTACAAGAAATTTGCCTGTTTACTTTTTAATACTTTGTTTAGGGTGAGGAGTTTCTGTCCTTGTTGAGTAGTCTGAAGAATTCCTTCTCCCATCTTCCCCCAAGTAAGCCCAGTTGCTGTTTATGAGCAGTTTGAGTTCTTTTGTAGTATAATCTAAACCTGTTATTTCCCTGCTGTCTAATAAATCAGATTCAGAACCCTGAAATGTTGGATGTTTTTAAATATTGGTAATTAATGTAATTTACTACATAAAAAGGCTTCTGTAAAGCAAAATTCTTCATCAAGGGCATGTTGAGGATGACATTTTACCGTTAAGTCCACTCTGCCTCATTTAATTATGTCTATTCTGATGTATATTGGGGCTTCAGTCCTGGATAAAGTGATGTGTTGGAGTTCAGCCATTTCCCTGGTGCCCCTTCGGAGGCTCCAGGCTCCGCAGGGCCCTGGGCCACCCCGGCTTCCGGCAGGATGGGCCCTCACCACAGCAGCCTCTGGTCGCCTTCTGGCATGATGTTTTCTTAGTGGTGCCAGTGCCGGGGTGCTCATGCAGCTCTTGCATCCCTGTGCTGATGAAATCATCGTCCACATGCAGAGAGCCAAATGACAGGCCCTTCTGGACTTATCCATCAAGTGCTAAATCAAAGTGAAGCCCTTGGGATGGTAAATAATGTAATAGCCAGAGACTAACTGATGGTATTGGTTCTTTAGTGTGATTATCTGCTTTTAAAAGTCATAGCCACTTGGTTGAGGACAGAGCATAAATTTAAAACATTGTATAACTGAAAGAGAATTAATACAGTGTTGTTAAAGGTGACCAAATTAAAGCCATATGTGGACCTGTTTCTGAAGTTGTGTAGGAGAGTTTTTTTGGTGGTTCCCTCTGGGTGTTCTCTTATCTTTTAAAACCAAATGTGCCTCCCTATTTCCCCTGCATACCACTTAACCAGCTCCTTTTCATAATTGCCTGTTCATGATTATAGCCACCTTTCCCCTCAGTTACCCAGTTGTAGTTAATTTGGGCATTTTTATCAGTTTCTCATATCCATATTCTTTAAGTGTCTCGGTTTATGTTTCTTCCTACTGCTTCTGTCCTTCTGGTTGAATGCTGCAGCCTCTAAGTGCTCTGTCTTCAAGAGCATTGACTTTCAAACATTGAGCTGTGACTCAAGTGAGAAAGAAATTTTGAATTGTAGTCCAGAACATATCAAGACAAAGCGTTCAGAAAGCATTACTTACCTTTCTTCATGGTATTTAGCTGTATGTATGTGTGTGTGCATTTTCATTTTCTTCATTTAAATGCTCTGAACTGATCTTTAAAACAAAATGCATTGCTGCCTGTAATTTGTGGAAATCGCCCAATATCGTCCAAGATTTTAAAAAGCTTTTTATCATACCGTGCTTGGAGTCCTCTAGTACTTATTCTCATAGTGGCCCTTCAGCATCTTCATAAGCAGGCTGGCTTCTTCCAACGCCTTTGTAAAGAGTTCTCAGAAAGTTGGGGGACTAACCTTTGTTGGGAATGTAGAAGAAATGGCCATATTATGGTGGCAGTAGTGTCTGGTTCTGAGTCCACTGTGTACAAACAAAGATATATTAGCAGGTCATCCTTTGTTCTATGGAAATCCAGGCTTCAGTTTAAGAACTGAGGCCAGGCTGCCCATTTTGGCCTTGGTATTCGAGCTCCTTTGTGATCTGTTTAATTCTAATGTTTCCTAAGGCTTTTTTTTCCCCCCATTTTTGTTTTGGGTCCCAGAGATTGAACCCGGGGGCACTTAACTACTGAGCTACAGCCCCAGCACTTTTTATTTTGAGATAGTCTTGCTAAGTTGCCTGGGGTCTCACTAAGTTGCAGATGCTGACCTTGAACTTGAGATCCTCCTGCCTCAGCGTCTGGAGTCACTGGGATTAGAGGCGCGCACCACCGTACTTAGCAGCATTTTTATACTCAGTGAAAACAAGATTCTGTGCTTAAGTAAGACTAGTTCCTTTCTCTCAATGGTGACTCAGGGCACATTAGGCTACTGATAGCTTGGAGAACTCCTGCAGTAAAGAAGTATTTCTAAATCGGTTTGATTCATTATCCCCCAGATTCCTTTGACCCCCAGGTCTGTTCTTGCTCCTGTTGCACTGCACATTTTCCCTCCGTCATTTTTACATTTCACCATTCCCAGAAAGCACTGGGGTTCTGATAATGCTGAGAGTCAGACTAGTTGCTTCATCATAATTAGAGATGATTGTGTTGATCCCGAATCACAGTCTTTCCTCCTGGATTGCTCTTTCAGGTTTTAATTAGAACCTTGCAAGGTCCTGTTCAAGGTCCTTTTTTTCCGTGAAGCCCTCCTTCCTTGTTGCAGCTCACAATTAGGGATGCCCTTTCTCAAAATGTGTATGAAGCGCCTTCAGCTTCTGAACCTTTGGAGGTAATTGCTTACTCTATGGCGCTTTGGTATTTTTGTGCACATCTTGCCTCCATATTTATGTTAGAAGCAGGACTACATCTTTTTATGTACTCTGGCACATGAATGTTGAACATTAATATTGTTGAAGTGATATGGTTTATTTTTCAAAACTTGAAATATAGTTTTGGAATGTAGCTAATTTGGTACACAAGATACGAAAGCCTTTTTAGTTTATAAAGTAATTATAGAATTAACTCAAAACTTGAGATAACACAGATGCAGAAGTTATGCTATCACAATCCTGTGATGGAGGATAAGCCTTTTTTTTTTAACTTCATTGAGTTATAATTGACTAAAAATACACATATTTACATAGGCACTTTTTATAGATTTACATATTATGTGATGTTTTGGTAAAATATGTGTACATTGGAAGGATCACCGTAATGGATCTGTCACTTTTACACAGTTAAGCATTCTCTGGGTGTGAAGAATACTTAAATTTCGGGTATATAATACTGTACTATTAATAATTATTACCTTGTACATTAGATCTCCAGAACTTATTTATCTAACAGGAGATTTCTACTTTTAGCATTTTAATTTCTACCCATTCTTAAGGATTTTCTGGGCTATTTCTCCCTGAATAAAATTATTTAACCAAACATGAAAATGCCTCGGTGGAAGAATTTGAAGATTTTGAGATGTTGTGACTTAATGGTATAGGCTAATGGCTTGCATGACATTTGTTTTGGGGAACTATCCTAGATGACTGGTTACCCCCTGGGGCATCAGAAGCTTGGATGCAAGAAATCTGTGACCATGACCATGGTCTGACTATGGGAATTCCCCCATGTGGACAGAAAACAGGAACTTCACGTTTGCACCCTTGGTCTCACAGGGACAATTCTAGTCCCTCCAAATGGCTGACAGTTCTACGTCAGCTGCTTCTTACATAGGTTCTTACTCTATTTGCTGTTCTAGGGTGAAAGGGCTGCTGGTATTTAGATATTTACCTACAGCTGAAATGCTCCTGAACAACACTGGGTTGTAATTCATATGATTTAAAAAAATTGGCTTATATACCTATGCTGCTTGATGTGCTTAATATATTATGAAAATTTTCTCACATTTTTTTCTTATTTTTAATGGCCACCTAATTAGTATTTGAGTTTTTTGAATAAACCTTTAGTGCCTGTTGTGTCCCAGTCACTGCTAGGTGTTGGGGCCCCATTGAGAATAGATAAGGTTCCTGCTCTCATTGAATGTGCTTGATAGATCAGTATGTGGACAGAACAGTCTTACAGATGCTATGATAGCACTGTGTGGCCACTTTTGTTTTTAAAGAACTTGGCTAACTTTGGTTCTTAAAATCATTACCCTGTTAGCAAAGGAGCTAAGTTTGGTGATTGCTCAGCTGGAGATGTGACTCAGTTGTACAGTGCTTGCCTGGCAAGTGTGAGGCCCTGGGTCCATCCCCAGCACCACCAAAAAAACAGGGAGGCTGGCGATTGCTCAAGCCCTGTGACAACCAGTATACCAGAGAAACTATGTGGGCAGAAAGCTATTCGAGAATCTGGCTAGTCCCCCCTGCCCTCCCCCCGCCCCACTGGAGATGGAGCCCAGGATGCCCACCATTCACCACGGATCTACTGCTCTACACTTCTTATTTCTTGTTTTGAGATAAGGTCTTGCTGAGTTGTTTAGGCTGGCCTTAAACTTGCATCCTTCTGCCTTGGCCTCCCACGTAACTGGGATTACAACGCATGTTACCCCCATGTTGATTTGGCTAGTACTTCAGAGAGGTGGTAGCCTAGCATCTTGTCAAATCTTCAAGCCTCCTGAACCCCACATGGCCTGTCACTTTTACAGAATTGAATCTGTTTTATTAGGTGAGGCAGTGTGACATGACATTGTGGATATTGGAGTTGAGCCTTTGAATCCTGACTTACTACTAAATTCCTTGCATCACTAGCCAAATTAATGTAAGTTGTCATGTCTTCATCTGTAAAATGAAGGTAATACCTAGCTTATGGAGTTTGAACAAATAAAGTATTTATAGGGTGCCCCAGATACAGCCCTGCTCTTGGAATGAAAAATAATCTATCACTCAGATATAATTGGTCAGCTGACAGATTTTTTTTCTTTCACAAATTAATGTAGTTATATAACTATTGGATTCCTTCTTATTAAATATGCTAGCATATTCTTTTAAAAAGTATCTTAAACATTGAGATTCAAGATTGCATCCATAAAATACCATGATTTTAAAATGTTCAATATTTTGCCATTTTCATCTATTTAAAATAAAAAGTTTGCACATACTTGAAGCATCATTGTCTCTTCCTCACCCATTCCCGTTTTTAATTTTTCTGAAGTATTTTTGCCTATTTGTGTTTACACTTTTGTAGTATCCATATACAGTATGTATTTTGGAGTTTTGAAAATTTGCATAAATGAAAGTTCCTATTCTGGAATGAGCCTATCCTCATTCAACATCAAGCATGGTTAAGAAATGTGATAGAAGAAAAGGGTAGAAGAAAGTTACAAATGGCTTAGCAGCAGCAAGTCAGGGAGTGGCTAAACTGTATGCCCTCTTTCTAATAGATCAACCCTCATGACAAAAGGAATGGCAACTGTCTCTGGCTAAAAAGGAATGGCAGCTGTCTCTGGCTTGTTGGGTCTTTTAAGGGTAAAAACTGTATAACCTAACCAAAGTTGTTCTTTCCTCCAGGAAACTATGTGGGTGTGTTAATAGTGCCCAGTAGTTTGGGTATAATAAAATATTACATCTGTGCCGTCAATCTGGAGAACAAACAACTCTAAGTTTTGTGGTGGTTCTCCTTTGACTTCCCTACCTCAGTCTTCAAAATATCTCTGAATGGCCCATCTTTCACTAGGGCAAGTACTGACTTAAGTTATCAGGACTCGTTTATAACAGGTTCCTTTCAAAATGGCACCTGGCCAACATTGTTTTGGAACTAGCGCTAGAAGAAATGGAAGCTGCTGCTCCTGGTTGGACCATTGAGTACAAAGGCACTTTCCCCTTGATCCGGGGTGTGTTGTAAGAGTGCTTTCATTTTTGAAGGATACCCTTAGAACTTGTCCTGGGTTGTTGCAGGGCACTGGTTTTTTCGTTGGCAAGCATTTTGTGTCCCGATTGGGAGAAGAAGAAAATCTGAAGGTAAAAACTAGACTTAATTTATAGAGGACTATAATTTGGACAACATGACGTGTTAGCCTGCTTATTAATATAACTCAGGATTCGGCAACTGGTCTTCAGACTTAAATGAAAACGATTGATTTTATTTTGTTGTTTTATTTTCCTTAAATACATCACTGGTGGTATGACTTTCCAGATTACCTGACTTGAATAGAGAAATGGAAAAAGAAATGTGTTACTGACCTGTAATGTAGCAGGGTGTCATACTAAGTAATTGAAGGTTTATTTCCTATGGTTTATTTCATTAACTAATTTCCCAAGAAATATTCTTTCACCTCTGACCATATTAGCCAGCCATGTGCAGTTAACACAAACCTGAAGAAGCCATACAAATTAGACCTGCTGGTCTCCAAAGCACCTAAGTTTGCTTTTCCAATGTTGTAATGAAGTACCTTTCATTCCCTTTATAGGACTCTGTTATAGGCTATCGCAGTAATTTAAAACCTATGTACCTAGACTCCTGACCTTGTTATAACATCACTTTATAATTCTCAAAATACTTGGCTCTTGAAGATTTTCTTAGCACCAGCCATGTATTCTTAAAGAGCCCAGACAATTTGTCTTCAGTGTTATATTATCCATATCTCCTCTGCTGTTAAGACCTAACATTACTATTGAGGTGCCTGGAAAAAAAAAACAAAACCCTCCGATTCTTTGATTATCTCACTGCTTGGCATGGCTTTGTTATTAGTGTTCTCTACTTAAAAGCCTTTTCTTGGAACAATGGCAATATACAACTTCATCAAGCTTCAGATATAGAAGTGGCTCTCTTGCTGGGTTCGTTGTCATATTGCTGGTGATGCTGTGGAGAATAACAGCTTTCCATATGTAACTAGCCTAGAGATGATCGTGGAAGAGGACAAGCACATGGACGGGTAGCCTCTCAGCATGTCAACGTGTTGCCCTTTGTTACTGTTCATCAGGTGAACACTGACCTTCCAGGTAATAGCAGAGGTCCAGGATGGGCATTGGCATTGAGAACTTGATACTTGGTGGCTTGGCGGTCTGCTTATTTCACTTCCACTAACAGAATGTGCCATTAAGTGTCGGACTTCTTCACCTTTGCTTTCACTAACATACCAGGTGCAGTGGCACATGCCTATGACCCCAACCACTTGGGAGGCAAAGCAGGAGATCACAAGTTCCAGGACAGCCTTGGCAACTTACTAAGACCCTGCCTCAAATTAAAAGGGCTGGAGCTGGGCTGGGAATATAGCTCAGTTCATAGAGTGCCTTGTCAAGCACTTGTTCAATCCCCAGCACCGCAAAATAAAAAAAGGCAGGGTGCTGGAGCTAAGTGGTAGAGCACCCTTGGGTTCAGTCTCTAGTACCACAAAAACAAAAGCACTGTTCTTGTGCTGCCAGTCAGTACCCAGGGTTTTGTTTTGACTCATCTGAAACTATCAAAGTTAGAGGAAACTTGCTTATTTTTACCCCTGACAAAATTTGTGGTAAATTGGAAAAAAAAGTGAGATCAGAGAGGACATATTTAACTTTGGATTAGTGAATTCTTTGCAGGTATTAACACATTGTTAATAGTAGTAGTGATACTTGATCTGTACAGTGAACAAGGCATCTACCTGAGTATGCTTGACTAGTTACCCACATTACTGAGACCGAAAATTTAACATTTCTAAACGCACTTTTTGATTGAAAACAGATTTATCCAAAACCTCCAATCTGGTGCTTTAGAACAACTCTTCATGGACATATGTAGAGAAATTAGCATTGTTGAATGAATTAAGAAATGAGGACTAACTCGGAGTTTAAATTTGAAAATTTAACTAGGTCAAGGCAAAATTTTACTTTGGCCACCAGTATTTCAGAAAAGCTTTTCTAATTAGGAAATAATCCTCCAAATAATTAGAACCTAGAGGAGAGGACTATTTTTTCTTTTAGGCAGTTTGACCAATATTCCTGAACAATTTCAACTTGGTAATCTAAATTGGTTTCTCCCTAACTAGAACTCAGTGGAATGGATGAGAAGAAAAAAAATAGGGAAAGTTATTTCTTTGTCTTTTTGGTACTGGGATTGAACCCAGGGGTGTATTACCACTGAGCTACATCCCAGCCCTTACTGTTTTTTATTTTGAGAAAAGGTACTAAATTGTTGAGGGCCTTCCTAACTTGCTGAGGCTGACTATGCATATATGATCCTTCAGCCTCAGCCTTCTGAGTCACTGGGATTACGAGGCATGTGCTACTGTGTCTGGCAGGAAAGTTATTTAAAAAATTTATATATATATATATAAAATACATATATGTATATAATATGTGTATGTATTATATATTATGTATAGATATATATGTGTGTGTGTGTGTATGTATATATATATCTATATTAGTTGTAGGTGAACACAATACCTTTATTTTTATGTGGTGCTGAGGATCGAACCCAGGGCCTATGCATGCTAGGCAAGTGCTTTACCACTGAGCCACAGCCCCATCCCAGGAAAGTTATTACTTAATACTTGTTACTGCAAACATCTAATTGTAAATTTGGAATTAAGGGCACATATATGGTTATAAAAGGTCCTACTTATTGACAGCTTGAGAAGAACCTGGCAAGATAGAGAAGGTGATACATAGGGTCGGTGGCAGCTATGTCAAAATATGAGCCTATAGTATTTGTGGGTAGAATTGTCATTATTTTTGTGAGAAAGGGATTACTCTTGTTTTTGTTAGCTCTTCAGAAATACAAAGATCAGGAATTGGAAACTGAAGAAATTAGTCTGAAATAAGCGCCTCTGACCTACATTAAAAGCTGCTGAATGGGGGGCGTTGTCAACTCCTTGGGCATCCAAAGAACTGAGATTAAAAGGCTTCTTAAGGCCTAGCTTTTCTTGAACGCTGAGGGCCCCATAGAGAACAGGGAGTCATGGCCATTCTCCTAATGGAATCATCCATCACTGCCAACTCCTTGCTGCTTAAAAGTATCGGGTGTTTCTTGAGAACCTTGTGACCCTCTGAGATCAGAAGTCTGGGCCAGGCTGAATGACTGGCCCTGCCATTCAAGGTCTTCTCTTGGCCACTACTTGCAGATCTGTGATCAGGCCCTTCTTTTTTTTCCTCCTGTTTCTCTCAGTTCTTTTCTTCGTTCTCCCTCCTTTCTTTCCTTCACTCCACAGCCAGATAATAGAAGGCCAAAGTTGATTCAGGAAAATGTGGCCATTGACTGGTGGGTTTCGAAACATGCTTGAGACTCCGCTGTGCCATTTGGTCCCAGTGGTGGTGGATAGCAATGGATATATCAGCTCGCTGCAGCCTGTAAGCCAGGGTGGGGTCTGCTCTAGCACGTGTGTGCCCATGCAGTAGCTGGGCCTTTGGAAAAGGCTGCGCCACAGCCGCTTTCCTTCCTATGGCGTGTGCAGGGATGCTGCCAGGCAGTAGCTTCAGGGGTGCTCTTAGTCCCGCCTCTGGACCCAGCTCTGGTTTACCTGAACTGGGGTTTCTGAAGACTGTCTGGGGGCACCTCTGCATGTTAAACATGCGTAGTAATAAGATGGCTATTTGGATGGTATCTAGATTTTCCAATTATAGCGGATGATAGGGAAATATTGTGGGCTTGTTTTCTTTCATCTTTGGTACTGGCGGTGGAAACCACCCTGGGCCTCATGCATGCTAGGTGGGTGCTGTACTACTGAACTACATCCCCAACTGTGAGCTGGTTCTTTTTTTGGTGGGAGTGGGGTGTACTGGCGATTGAATTCAGGAGCACTCAACCACTGAGCCATATCCCTAGCCCTGTTTTGTATTTTATTTAGAGACAGGTCTTACTGAGTTGCTTAGCACCTCGGTTTTGCTGAGGCTGACTTTGAACTCAGTGATCCTCCTGCCTCCGCCGCCTGAGCCAGTGGGGATACAGGCATGGGGCACCTTGCCGGGCAGTGAGCTTCTTCTTGAAGCAAATTTTTTTTACCTTGTCAGACTTCATAAGAAAATATTGAGCAGTGAGACAGGTCCTTGGGCTGGTTGTCAGCAGACATGTTGCTTGGGAGATCACGTTCGAAGACCTTGGGTTACCTTCTGACCACATTTCAGTCATGGCTTTAATCACATCCTCAGCCATCTGAATTATTTAGCATCTCTTTGAAATTACATTTTTTATTCTAATTATATGACAAAGATATATACCATGAAATATTTATCATGTAATTATGATTAAAATGTGCAGTCTCCCCAAAGATGTGAATAATCACTTTTGAGTATTCTATATTTAATTAAAGGAGTCTGGTGGACTGCTCCGTCAACCTGGGTAAGCCAGGAACTACGTTTCCCAGCATCCTCTTCCCCGTGTGTTTCTGGGTTAGAGTTTCTAAAGAGGAAACATGCACAGACTGGGAAGGCGGAAGGAAGTAGTGGCTTTCACTCTCTGGGGTTTCTTTGCGGTCAGGTGCAGTGACGGTTGCAGAGGTGCCTCTGGGTCCCCATGTTCCTACTCTCTTCTCCAATCTGATGTCCAACTGGAGCCCATGGCCCACTACCAGATGCTGTGTGCAGACTGCAGGATGGTGGCTACACAGAGGTCTCTCCCCAGCTCTCCTTTGCAGTCCTTTGAGTGGTTGGCCATTACTGCTGATTCTCCTCCCAGACCTTCACTACCCTTCCCCCATGACCCACGGCTGATAAGTTCAGATTCCTGTCATAAAGCCCTGCCCTGTGACCACCTGGTGTCACCCCCAGCTGAGTGCTGACTGACACAAGTAAGAGAATTAGAGTCAAGCTGAGTCTTATTTTTTTCAAAAGGACTTCCATTCTTTCAAAGACTTTTGCTTTCAAAATTGTGAAGGGCAAGTGCTTATTTAGAGGTGGATGAAGTTGCTAAACCTTTCTGGCTCTGGTCTCTAGGACTTAATGAAGTATCTTTTCCCTGTAAAGATGGCCCTTCTGACTTCTAAAGCTGGTTTTGTTCTAATCCAGACACATTTAGATTTGTGAAGCTTCCCAGTCAATACTGACCATGTGTCTGTTTCTGTTCATTTCTTCCTCCCCCCCGCCTTTTTTTGATTCGTTGTACACAAATGGAGTACAACTTTTCATTTCTCAGGTTATACACCATGTAGAGTCACAGCATTTGTGGATTCATAACGTGTACATAGGGTAATGATCTTTGTCTTATTCCACTATCTTTCCTTTCCCCCTCCCTCTCCCCTCCCCTCATTTCCCTCTACACAATCTAACCTTCCTCCATTCTTCCTTACCTCCCCCTACCCCACCACATTGTGTAACAGCATCCATTTATCAGAGAAAATATTTGGACTTTGGCTTATTTCACTGAGCATGATATTTTCCAGCTCCATCCATTTACCTGGAAATGCCATAATTTTATTCTTTATGGCTGCATAATATTCCATTCTGTATATATACCACAGTTTCTTTATCTGTTCATTTGTTGAAGGACATCTAGGTTGGTTCCACAATCTAGCTATTGTGAATTGAGCTGCTATGAACATTAATGTGGTGGTGTCATTGTAGTATGCTGATTTTAAGTCCTTTGGGTATAAACCAAGGAATGGGATGGCTGGGTCAAATAGTGGTTCCATTCCAAGTTTTCTGAGGAATTTTTCTGAGGAATCTTCGCTTTCCAGAGTGGCTGCACCAATTTGCAATACCACCAGCAATGTATAAGTGTACCTTTTTCCTCACATCCAAGCCAACACCTATTTGCTGCTTGTGTTCTTGATAATAGCCATTTTAATTAGTGAGGTGAAATCTTAGGGTAGTTTTGATCTGCATTTCTCTAATTACTAGAGCTATTGAACATTTTTTCACATATCTGTTGATCACTTGTATATCATCTTCTGTGAAGTGTGCTCATCAGTTCCTTAGCCCATTTATTGATTGGGTTATTTAGCTTTTTTTTTTTTTTGGTGTTTTTTGAGTTCTTTATACATTTTGAAGATTAGTACTCTATCTGAAGTGCATGTGGTAAAGATTTTTTCCCACTGTGTAGGCTCTCTCTTCACATTATTGATTGTTTCCTTTGCTGAGAAAAGACTTTTTTAGTTTGAATCCATCCCACTTATTGATTCTTGCTTTTATTTCTTGTGCTTTGGGAGTCTTGTTAAGGAAGTAAGGTCCTCAGCTGACATGATGAAGATTTGGGCCTACTTTTTCTTCTATTTGGTGTAGGGTCTTTGGTCTAATTCCTAAGTCCTTGATCCATTTTGAGTTGAGTTTTGTGCAGGGTTAGAGGTAGGGGTTTAATTTCATTTTGGGCATTTGTATTTCCAGTTTTCCCAGCACCATTTGTTGAAGAGGCCATCTTTTTTCCATTGTATGTTTTTGGCACCTTTGTCTAGTATGAGGTAACTGTATTTATTTGGATTTGTGTCTGTGTCCTTCTATTCTGTACCATTGGTCTGCCTGTCTATTTTGGTGCCAATACCATGCCGATTTTGTTACAATTGCTCTGTAGTATAGTTTAAGGTCTGGTATTGTGAAACCTTCTGCTTCATTCTTGCTGCTCAGGATTGCTTTGGCTATTTGAGGTCTCTTATTTTTCCAAAGGAATTTAATAATTGCTTTCTCTATTTCTGTGAGGTACGTCATTGGAATTTTAATTGGAATCGCATTGAATCTGTATAGTGCCTTTGGTAGTTGGCCATTTTGATAATATTAATTCTGCCTGTCCAAGAACATGGGAGATCTTTCCATCTTCTAAGGTTTTCTTTAATTTCTTTCTTTAGTGTTCTGTAGTTTTCTTTGTAGAGGTCTTTCACCTCTTTTGTTAGATTGAGTCCCAAGTATTTTATTTTTTTTTGAGGATATTGTGATTGGGGTAGTTTTCATAATTTCTCTTTCAGAGGATTCATCATTTATGAGTAGAAATGCATGAGATTTCTGAGTGTTTGTTTTATATCCTGCTACTTTGCTGAATTCATTTATTAGTTCTAGAAGTTTTCTGGTGGAATTTTTTGGATCCTCTAAAAATGTGGAACACCCCACAAATTTGCATGTCTTCCTTGCGCAGGGGCCATGCTCATCTCCTCTGATTGTTCCAGTTTCAGTATATGTGCTGCCGAAGTGAGCACTCTTCCTCCCTGTAATATGAATGATCCTTATGCTTTAGAGCCAGTGGTGGGAATTTTTTATTAGAGGTCTAAGTTTTAGCTAGATCAGTAATACAGCAAAACCAATATCATTGACCTCTCTCAAAAAAAATGCCTTAATGTGCCAAGCTTACCCCTTGAAAATGGTCCTTTTGTGGGTCACTTTTTGTTTTCCTAATGGATTCATTCATTCATTCATTCATTCATTCATTCAGTCTCTCTCCTGAGCCTAACCTTGGACATAGCACTGAGTTCAGGAGGGTGGACTGTGCAGTAGACCTGTCAATTTGAATGTAAGTACTGTAAGTCACTAAGTATGTGATTTGGGGTTATTTTTGAGCTTCAGTCTTTAAGTGGTGATAATAACAGAGACTATTTTACAGTGTCATAAGGATTAAATGAGATAATATATATATAAAGTGATCAGCACAGTGTGTGGTGTATTATCACTGCATAATTGCTATTATTCAAAGACAGGTCACATGTAATCTTTGTCGTTAAGACACTTAAAAGTTTACTGGGATGGGACAAGCATTTAAGTCAGAAAGATGGCTAGAGGCTGGAGGAAGGAGATGTTAATTTGTGTCATTTAGAAATACGCCTGCTTTCCCTGACCTAAGGAGGATGTGAGTGAGCAGACACACACATTAGAGCAAGTCCCAAAGTCACCCAAAATAATTCCAGTTGCCCCATGTATAATTTCTTTTGAGTCATCACATTTTTGTAATTCCTTCTTCTTCTCTATATAAGCAGTCATTTTTCTCTTAAGCCTCAAAAGATATTGGAGGTATAGTGGGTGAACATTATGTGGATATGTAAACATACTGCATAATTGTTATTGTTATCTTCCAAGTTATCACTTTCATAGCGTATCATTTGCATAGGGGCTTCCTCAGGCCTGTGCCAAGTCCCTTCCTTGAGATGATACCCAGAGCCACAGAACTATATCCGTGGCCCCTTCCTACCTTCAACACCTCTCCACATTTAAGTGAGATGGATACTTGACTCAAGGGTATCTGATTTCCTGGTTGGATTGAAGATAGAACTTGGACCTTTGGTTTCAGGAAAGATGAGCTGTATCAATTAGAATTCACTTCTGGGGCACTAGTGAGACTGAGTCCCATTGGGTGTGGGCTCTATAGCTAGATGGAGGGTTCTGCAGGTTTGGGTGCAAGAGGATCCAGGACTCATCCACATGCAAGCCGGTGAGTGAGTAGAGAAGGAGCGGAGGTGTGCATGGGGGAGCAGAGACCATGGGACGCCTGAGAAATGGGGATCTTGCTTCTGTCGAGAATTCAACTTTGGGATATGTTTTGCAATGACATCTAAGCTGTGTCTTCTATTGCTTTTCCTACTACCCTAACTCCTTTGGGGTCTCTGGGGTGCAGTTCTGTGGGCTCACTTGTAGGCATTTTTTTTCTGTTCTGAATTGTAATGATTGTTTACCAGATACATGCTATCTCATTTAAAAATTGGGAGCTCTCTTTTTGGAGGTACAAACCCTACCCAATTATCTTTTTGGTTTGTGAAGTGGTCCAGTCTTATGCCTTTGGCACTTAATGTGTGCCATAGTCCAGAGAGATCACCAGCTGGGTGTGTGCTTTCCACGAGCTCCACTGGGAGCGGAGTTCTGTCAAAAACTGGGGATAAACAAGTTCCTCTGAGAACTCTAATATAGCTGATGAAGATCCCCTTGAAGTTCAAGGAAGAAAACTGACAGCAGAAAAACATCTTGAAGTCGGATGTCCTTTTGAATGGAAAATTCTAAACCAGGCACTGTATGGCTTAGTTCCTGGCTTTGCTAATGCTTACCTATGTGATCCTGGGCAAGTTTTCTATGTTCTAGTTTCCAGCTACCTCATCAGTTTAAAAAAAAAAAATGGATTAAATGAAAATGTATGTAACATGTCTCACCTAGGGTTTGGCATATAGTTAGAACTAACTACATGCTAACTAGCTGCATACCTGTAATACATATAATATTGGCTATTATATATTCCTTTGAAGGTAGTATTTGATAAAGCCAAAAACAAATGCAAATTTCTATTTTTCCTTTTAGGCTATAGGAGTATAATTTTGTAGTGTTGAACTCTTAGGACAATCATTAAGTCTAATATTCTCTTCCTTATCTGAAAGGAGTTTTATTTCAGGTAGTGCATTGTGTAACTATATCCCCCTAACTCCCACCCGGTTCCCAGTCTCTTTTAAAACCTAAAGTGAGATATAAAGTCTGACCTGCTAGTGTGGAATGGACGCCCACCTCTGAGGATGCCTGCTGTGCTATTTGGGGAGACAGAGCCCCTCTGACCACAGTGAGACACCACCCTACCCCCATCAGCATGGCTATTATTAAAAATCCAAAAAGTGACAAGTGTTGGTGAGGATGTGGAGACCGCAATCCTTGTACATTGTTGGTAGGAATTAAAAATGGTGCAGTCTCCATTGTAAACAGTAGGGTGGTTCCTCAAAAAATTAAGAATTACCATGTGATCCAGAATTTCACCTCCAGGTATACACTTAAAATAATTAAAAGCAGGGATTTAAAGAAGTACTTGTTATGGTTTGGATGTGAGGTGTCCCCTGAAAGCTCATGTGTGAGCCATGCATGAGTGTTCAGAGGTGAAATGATTAAATTATGAGAGCTGTAACACACATAGTAGATTAATGCATTTGATTAATGAAAGGACTCCATACCGAGTGGGTAAGGAGCGGCTGAAGGAAGCAGTAGGTCACTGGTGGCATGCTGTTAAGGTTCATATTTCGTCCCTGGTGCCTCTCTCTTTCTCTGCTTCCTGGCTGCCATGAGCTAAGCAGCTTTCCTTTGCCAGGCCCTTCTGCCATGATGTTCTGCCTCATCTCAGGCCCACCGCTGTGGAGTCTGCCAACCACGGACTCAGTCTCTGAAACTGTGAGCCCAAACTAGACTTCCCCTTCGCTCCTTTGTTCTTGTCAGGTGTTTTGGTCACAGTGATGAAAAGCTGACTAACATTCTTGCACAGCTATAATCAGAGTAGCATAACTCGTAGTAGACAAAAGGAAACAACCCGAGTGCCCGACAACAGCAGAAGGGATCGACACATTGTGGTATAACATACAGACAACTATTCAGCGCTACAAGGAAGTTCTGACACATGCTGCAACATGGATGAACCTTGAGAATCTCATGCCAGGTGGAGAAAGGCAGATGCAAAAAGGCAAGACTGCATTCCACTCACGTGAGGCATCTGGAGGAATCAAAGTCAAGAGACAAGGTAGAATGGTGGATGCCAGATGATAAAGGAGGGAACTTAGGAGTTATCACTTAAGGTCCAGAGTTTCAGTCTGGGAAGATGGAGAAGTTCTAGGGATGGATGGTAGTAATGGTTGTACAACTACGTGAATTTACTCAATGCCTCTGAACTGTGGCATGAAAAATAGTTAAAATAGTAAACTTTATGTTTTTTGACACACTTGACTTAGCATAGTATGCAGTATCCTTTCTGAATAAACTCTGGCTGCTAAAAAATAAAAGTTCCTTTGGGATTTGTATTATTAGTCTGGAGATGGTGTCTTCATAACTAGAGCTTGTCTGATTTCACTTAATCCATGCGAATTTGCTCAGTCATATCTCAAGAGAAAGCAAAATATGACTTTCAGAAATGCAGGAGGCTGGTGCAATGGTGCATCCTCAGATGATACTGAGACAGGAGGATCATTTGAACCCTGGGAGTTTGAGAAGACCTGGAATAAAAAAAAAAAAAATTTGGAAGAGAAAATGAAAATGTTCTTTCTCATCCTTGAGGGATTTCCGTGTGAGGTTTTTATGAGGCTGCCAGGAGAGTAACTACTTAAACCTGGAGCTTGTGGTGGGGAGAAAAGTGGGTCCTGCCCTTCCAGTTCTGTGAAAAAGCTCCTCCTTAGTGCTGTTACTGCACGTGCTGTAATGTTTGTGTCCTGTATGGACCTTGTCCACTTTTAGTATCAAGTTAATTTCATCTTGTAAAAATTGGATAGTTTTTCCTCTTTTCTAGTCTGAAACAATTTAAAACAAGCATATATTCCCTGAATGTTTGGTAAAGCATGCATGTGAATCATGTAAGTTTTAAGTGTTAGGGTTAGTAGGAAGACTGGGTGAGCAATTCAGTTTTATTTATTCAGAGTTCCTTCTTGCATCTTTTTGGTAATTCAGATATATTTGAAAAAACTATTGATGTCATGTAAATTTTCAAATTTCTTGTTTATATCCCCATGAATAAGAAAAACATGTTTATTTTATTGTTCCTAGTCTTGATTATTTGTGATTTTTATTGTTCAGTCTTGCTACAGTATTGTCTTTTTTATTAATCACCTTCTGCCAAAGATCATTTTGGGTTTTTTTGGTTTTGTTGATCTTTTTTAGTTTTATTCCTTAGTTTTTATGGCTCTTTATGGGGGCGGGCAGTACTAGGGATTGAACCCAGGGGTGTTCTACCACTGAGCTACACATCCCCAGCCCTTTTTGTTTTTTATTTTGAGACAAGGGCTCACTAAGATGCCCAGGCTGGCGCTGAACTTCTGATCCTCCTGCTTTAGCCTCCCAAGCCTCTGGGATTACAGGCATGTTCCACCACATCCAACCTTTTATGTTTTCTTGAGTTGAGCACAAGCTCATTAATTTTCAAATTGTATCATTTTAAAGTAAATTTGTATAAAACTAACATTTCTTGAGACATCTCATAAGTTTTTGTTTTTGTTTTTTTAATATTTTTTAAGTTGTCAGTGGACCTTTATTTTATTTATTTATTTGTATGTGGTGCTGAGGATCAAACCCAGAGCCTCATGCCAGGCGAGTGCTCTACCACTGAGCTACAACCCCAGCCCCAATCTCATAAGTTTTGATATGAAGTATTTAATGATTGGCCTACATGCTTTATAATTTCTATTTAGATTGTATCATCTACCCATGAATTACTGAAAAGTATATTTTCAAATTTATAAATATGTGAGTTATAAAAAACATTGTTCATTTATAACTTTAATGACAGTGTAGTCAGAATGATCTGAATGATACCAGTTTTTTTGTGTTTTTGTGATTTGTTAAGTTTTCCATTTGACATATGCATCTATGTTAGGTGTAAAGCTCAAATTTTATGTTCATTTAGATTTGTTATTTATTTTTGTTATGTTCTAAGTAAATTTTGAACTACACTATCAATTTTCTGATGTTAAGTTCTCATGTTGATTTGTCAGTTTTTGCTTGTAACTGTTTTTGGTGTATATATATATATATATATGGTCTTTTTGCTTTTACACTTTTATGTATTTTTATGAATTACATTGTTTTGAGACTATATTAGGTGTCTGGGGATTGAACCCAGAGGATTTAACCACTACGCAACGTCCCCAGCCCTTTCAGTTTTAATTTTGAGACTGGGTTGCTTAGGGCCTCACAAAGTTGCTGAGGCTGGCTTTGAACTTGGGATCCTCCTGCCTCAGCCTCCTGAGTGACTGGGATTATAGACTTTGTGTCTAGTTTTGATTACTGTACCTTCTTTGATTATTACAAAGTATGTCTCTTTATCCCTATTAATATTTTTCTTTAAGTATTCTTATCTGATATAACTTTTTCTATTTTGGTCAGCATTTGCATAAGATATATATTTATATTCAATTATTTTCAGCCTTTCTTGTTGGGTTTTAGGTATGTCTATTTTAAGTATTGTATACCTAGTTTAAAAATGTAAGGGCAGTCTAAAAATCTGTCTCTTAATAGATGGCTTTAATTCATTAATATACATTTTTGTGAATAGTGATATATATATGATTTTACTTCTTCAGTTCTACTATCTTATTTACAATGTGGTGTTTTTCTATTTTCTCCTCTGCTTTCTATCGGATTGGTAGTTTTCATATACCTCCCCATTTCCCCTCTTCATTCTGGTTTGAAAGCTATAGATTGATAGTGAAATTGGAGTTTCTCCACTGGTGGTTGGGGTCTTTATTATCTTTAGGCCTCTGTAGTCAAGAAAGTTCTTTTAGTGTTAGCAGCTGATTAAGGCAGGGGGTGCCTGCCAGCATCACCTCCAAGGGTTACAGCTGGAAAAGCCTGGCTCTTCTCCACTACTGTTGAATGGTATGTTGCGACTCTTGGTGGGCTTATGCATTTCTCGTCTTGCAAATTTGAAGAATGAAATTCATGAACAACAGAAGTCAAGAGTGAATGGAGGATTTATTCAAGTGGGAAGAAAAGAGGCAGAACTTTCTTGCAGGACAAGAAAGGGGACCTGATAGCAGGTTGTTGCCTGAGTGTCCTAGTCTAGGGGATTGTATAGCTCTTGGGTCAGTGCTACTGGTTCAAACTTACGCTAACCAGCCTTGCAATCTTCATTCGGGTCTGATCCTACTTGCGTTTTCTTCCTGCTCATTGGGCCTGTACTCGGCTGCAGAGGAATGACAGGTTGACAGGCCCTGGTTTGCCTGTCCTGGCTTGCCATGTCTCAGTTGTGTGCCCACATGGTAGACTCAGCATAACTTCGGCCTGTGTTTGCCACCCTTGTTCCAGCCTGCCTGGGCTGCCGCTTTGCCACTCAGGCTTGGAGTCAGTTGTTACCCTTAATGTTTTTTTTTTTTTTTTTGCAGTGCTGGGTATTGAACCAGGGCCTTGTGTGAGGCAAGCACTCTACCAACTGAGCTAAATCCCCAGCCCTTAATGTTTTGTTCTATTTATGATTAGATGCTTTTGTATCAAACTTTGTATTAATTCAGTATTTCTCCCAACCACAATCATTTCTCACGGTGCTTGCTCATCAAACACTCCCACCATCTTATAACTCTTATTTATTGTTTTAGTTTTCTCCAATTTTCAAATATCAAAGTTAATTATTTTTATAGTTTAGCAGTTAATTATATGTATTAGCATATTTTAATTACATGAATGAGCAGTAGTTAATTACAGGTATTCATAGTATTTAAAATCTCTGTCCATTGTTTTTTTAATTTGGGATCATTTTTCTTCTTGTTGAAATATGTCTAAGTTTTTTTTTTGGAATAAGAATCACAGATATGAAATAGACATTATGTGGAATACAAAGATACAAAGAATGTGGTATTCCATTTATGTCTATTTCATGGATATCTTTGTATTCCATTTAATGTCTATTTCACTTGTACTTATTTTTTTTTTTTTTATGTGGTGCTGGGAGTTGAACCCAGGGCCTCATGCATGCCAGGTAAGCACTCTACCACTGAGACACATTCCCATCCCTTCACTTGTACTTTTGAAGGACAGTTTAGCTGGATATAAAATGCTAGATCGGCAGTTAATTTTTGCTCTGCACACATTTTTATTGTTTTTCCATTTTTATAATTATGCATAATTGTGGGGTTCATTGTTACATATTTGTACATATACACAATATAAAAATATAATTTGGTCAATATTATTCCCAAATATTTTCCCTTTCCCTTTCCTCCTCCTTCTCTCTGGTCCTTTCCTTCTACTCTACTGGTCTCCCTTCTACTTTCATGAGGTCCACCCCCACCCACACCTTTTTTTTTTGCTTTTCTTTTTTAAATTTTCCTCTTTAGTTTCCACATATGACTCTTGACTTTTTGAGTTTGGCTTATTTTGCTTAACACAAATGCTTTCAAATTCCATCCATTTTTTTGAACATGACACAAGTTGATTCTTTATGACTGAATAAAACTCCTTCGTGTGTGTCCATATTTTCCTTATCCATTCATCTATTGATAGACACCTAGGCTTGTTCCATAAATTTGCCTGTTGTGAATTGTGCAGCTATAAACATGGGTATCTGCACACATTTTAGCATCTATACTTCCTGATGAGAAGTCTGCTGTGAGCCTAATTATTGTTTCTTTAGAGACAAATTCTTTTCCCCTGTGTATTAGGGTTCTCCAGGGAAACAGAACCAAAATTTGTTTTGTGAAAATAGCTCATGCAACCCAAAGGCTAGATGACTATATATATACACCCTTCCCAATTTCTGTCACAACAGGAATGTCTGGATCTGATTTTTATGTCACTGGAATCCCAATCCTGCCCTGGTCATTGTACTTAACTTTCAGATTTTTTTCCCAAACTCAAATTTTCATGTCTTTAGCCTGAACAGATAAATGTAAACCTATCTCCTTTTCTTGTCACTAAAACAAAGAACAAGATGACACAGGAAGGCCAAAGCTGTTGAGCAGAAGAGCAGAACTTGAAATTGGGTGGGGAAGGCTGGCAGGCTGGAAACTCAGGGAGTTGCAGTCACGACCACAGGTGGTCTGCTGGTGAGCCGGGAAGAGCCAGGGTTCTGGGGGAAGTCTGAGGGCCGTCTGTGGGCAGAATTTCCTCCTGCTTGGGAGCCGTCAGTCCTTCCTTCTCGTCAGTTCTTTAACTGGTTGGATGAAGCCTACTTACTTTATGGAAAGCAGTCTCCTTTTCTCAGAGGTCACCAACTGAAATGTGAATCTCATTTTAAAATGCATTCATGGGACATCAAAATAATCTTGACCTAATGTCTGGACACCATAGCCCAGCCATGTTGATTATATTAATCTTCACACTCTGGGAACTGTTGAACTTGCCTCTGTCTTTAATATTCTGCAGTTTTACTGGGATATGTCTGCTTGTGGGTTTATTTTTATGTATCCCTGCTTGGTACACTTTGAGTGTACAAATCTTTAGTTCTTGAAGATTTTTTATCATTTGTATTTCTGAGTATTGCTTCTTTTCCATCAGTTGTTCTGCTTCTCCTGCTTGATGAGTGTTGGAAACTTACATATCTTCTCTGTTTTTCACTTGTTCATATTTGAATTTTGTTTTTTCTTCATGCTGTGTTCTGGATGAGTTCCTTAGAACTCTCTTACAATTTATTGATTCTCTATTTGTGACTAGACCAGAATTAATTTCATTTAGTAGGTTTATTTCATTTCTAGGATTTATTTCTTATATACTTCTTTATATTTTCTTATTTTTGAAGCATCATTTTGTGAATTATTTTTAAATGAAATTGTACCTCCTTTACTTCTTTAAATAGTTTAAACAGAAAGTCTTTGATAAGTGGAACTGTAAATTTATTCTTTAAATTCTGTTTATTTTTACTTTAATTTTAACTGATACATAGCAATTATACATATTTATGAGGTGCAGTGTGATGCTTTGATACAGATATACGTAGCATACTAATCAGATCAGAGATTTAGTATATCTGTCACCTCATTCATGCATCTGTCATTTCTTTGCCATGAGAGTGTTCACAATTCTTGCTTCTAGTTATTGGGAACTATAAATTTAATATGAAATAAATACATATTTCACTTTTGGTTTTGATGCCTGACCTGTAATTTTGACCTTCAGGCTGCTTTTAAGTGGAGGTTTTAAATTTTGGTCATTGATTGTTGCTGTTGGTTTTTCTCTTTATACTCCCTTCTTCTTGTCTCACAGTTGCTGCTGCTATGTCTTGCTTTCCACCTCGGAGATCAGCTGCTCAGTTCTACAGAAATGTTTATTTTTTGTTTTAGAGTCTGACTGTCATTTTTTTTTTTTTTTTTTTTTTTTTTTAACTTAACTGTCACTACTATGGTGTTTGGAGGGAGAGTGATCGAAATGCGATCAAATTGGATCAGCTCAATTAGCCAACTCCTGTGATTGAAACTGTTGTTCTGTACTAATGGCACCAGGTAGATGTTTGGCTGCAAATAATTGGAAAAATGGAAGGTGTGGTTCCAGCATTTATAGTCTTCTGTTTTCCCTACATTGAGAATATAGACTTTGGTTGGCCACATGAACAAAGGGTTCAAAGATTTTTTTTTTTTTTAATACAAATTTTAGGGCAGATGACTCTTCTCTCAGAGTTTGTCCCATCACCACCACTGCGTTAGGATCACCAGGTCAGGATGAAGTGTCGTTGGTCTTGGCAGCTGTTGGCAGGATGACATTGTCTGTCATTTCCAGTTTGGAACATTGGAAGTGCTGTCCCATGGTGAGAGATATTCTTGGTGATACTTCTGTTAATGCTCAGTGGAGAAGGCAGTGTGATGTGGCCCACAGAAAGCATCTTGAAAACACAAAATTTTTTTATGGTGCTGGGGTTTGACACCCAGGGCCTTTGGAGGTGCTGTACCATGCTAGAGTCCTAGCTCCAGGAAAGTGTTTCTGAAACGGGTTAGATATGTGTTCTGATTCTGGGTCCCTCTTGTCAGTTGTATGGTCTTCCTAGGCAAATCAGTTAACCTGACTCATCTGAGATGAACTCAGAACTATGCAGTAGCTATCACTACTGTGTCCTTTTTACTTTGTTTCATTTACCTGAGATAGGAGGTCGACATCCCTTTTCCCCTCATTTGGAAATTTCGGGAGTGCCAAGTTCTGTCTCAGACTTAAATGAGTAGACCTAAAAAGTCCAGGGCACTTTGTCTATCATCAACCCCAAAGGATTTGCTTTCCAGAGCTTTAGCTCTATAAAGTTGTTTTTATCGCCAAGAAAACCAACCAATTGCCTTTCATTATTTTTTGATTTCTTGGGTATAGGACCCTAGAGCTTGTAAGTGGTTCCAAGAGATGTGTTTAAGGGCCCAGTGGGAGGGTAGAGGAATAGATCTAGATCAGACTCAGCTACTTCCTACCTTCCCACACCCTCATCTCTGAGCATCCCAAGAGCAGGACACTGTCATTCCCCCCTCTTTCCATCATTCATGTGTACTGGACCAGGAAGGAATGTGTGGAACCTTTGAGGGGACGGAGAATTCAGATTTGGTATGGTAAGGATATCATTATTGCCTTGCTGGGAGCGCTGTTGCCTTGGGCTGGTCTGAGCTTTCTCCCTGCTAAAATAAGGGCTTGCAGTTGATAATGACTGCAAGTCTGCAGCTGAGGGAATGGGACTTTTGCTGATGCAGCTAGCGGTACCCGACCCAGGGAAGGGCCTGGGCCTTGTGTGAGATTGTGGGTGAGCAGCTCCTTGGATCTCAGGGCAGGATCCTCAGGATGGTTCTGTGGTCCCGTCCCCGTCTCTGGTTTCTTCTTTTTAGGATTTTTTAATTGGTGCATTATAACTATACATAATACTGGATTCATTGTGCCATATTCATACATGAACATGACAGTTTGATCAGCCACATTCTGGTATCTTTTTTAAAGTGGCTGTTCTTGGGCCATTGCTAAGAATCTGACCAATACCAATTCCTTTCTAAATTTTACTTGCTCTAAAGTCAAGAAATGAAACCATGGGTATCCATATCCTTTTCTCTCCTAGTTCCTTGGGTGAATGAATTAGTATTGCCGGAAGATGAGATGCTCATATTAAATTCACTGCTTTTATGCTAAATCCTGACAAATATTAAGAGCAAAAAGAAAGGGGGGAGGGGATCCCAAGCCTGGAAGCTTTTGAGTGGTTAGAAAATCACTGCATTAAGCCACAGTAAACATCGATCTGCAGGTATGTTATAATTTTATTTTTTTAAGAGAACATCGAATGGCTGTAACTGCTTTTGTATTGGAGCAGGGAAGCTGTACCTGAACTTGAAAATCTTTCATCTGTTATCCTTAATACATACTCATAAGTACATCACAGTCTTGAGTAAGTACAATTAAGAAGGAGGCAGTCCTTTTTTCAAGTCCTCAGGTTTAATTTTCCTGATTATGGTAGATTATGAGTCATTCTGAGTCTTGGTCTCCAAGAGAGACAGCGCCTTCTCTCCAGTCCCTTTCAACAGTTGTTTATGGCAGTTTCAGCCTCTTTCTGCCTCTCGGAGGCTCTTTATTTTTAAAGCAAGGCAGACAAGGCCTAAAATTATTCCATTAAAGAGGGGCAATTTTTGTAATGGGACTTAGAGTGCTTTGCAGAAGTGCAGGCAAGTTTCTTCAATATCCTGAGCATTATTCGCTCATTTAGTTAAATGATGTTTCTAATTCTCTGGTAATTACATGTAATGAGGCACTTTTTCTCTTCTTGATGAGACCTTAGCTTAATATGAGATGGCGTATTTTTTTCTTTTTTTTTTTTTTTCCATGGGGATAATTACCCCTTCCCAGGAAAAGCAGGGTTTGTTGTGCAGAATATAGCAAATTATTTTATTTCCTGCCATCTTGACTGCCAGTAAATTATAAAATTAAGTTTCACTGGCGCATTAGCACCATTTTGGAAAAGGCTTGAGACTTTATTTTTTTCTTTTTCTTTCTTTTCTTTTCTTCTTCTTCTTTTTTTTTTTTAATTCATGTACTGCTGTCCTCTGGGACTGTAGAGGCTATTATTCATAGAATAGATGTTTTTCTGCCAATTCCCAGTATTCAGATGTATTGAAGCAGCAACATAGGTTTAATTTTTCTGGATGATTTCCAACATAGAATGTTCTTATAAGTGCCTTTGTGCTCAGGTAATTATCATCATAAAGTTAAGTAATATGTCCCTTCTTTTCTCTGGTCTTCTCTCACTTCTCCTTTGGATGTCAAAGTACCTTTTTTGTGCAATGTTTTAATTAGAGCAAAGTAACTAAATTTGAATCACATGAAGGTGGTGACACCAACTATTAAAAAGCAAATTAATATAGTCACTCTACTTAACTCTTCCTGTTGTTGAAAAGCAAATTTGAAGAGAGAAAAATATGGGAATGCATCATTAATTAAGGACAATGTCACATTGACTTTTGGTCTCTTGGATGCAATTATTTTTACTGATTTTAAGGATAGTGTGTATGTGTGTGTGCACACGTGCACGCATGCTTTTGCTTTTTTGGTTTTGTATCTGCAGAAGAAACGTTTCTGTGGAAGAAGTTACAGAGTGAGAGGGAAAGAGGGCCTTGGGCTGGGAGCTGGGGCTGGGAGCTGGGGCTGGGGTGGAGATGGGCCCTGTTTGTTCCTGCCCGGCTGTGTTGTTTGGACAGGAACACCTCTTTGAGTCATAGTTCCATCCTGTATAAAATGCATGTGTTTGGACAGATGGTCTCCAGAATTTAGAAACTTGGAGTCTTCAAGTAGTGGAAGGAATTTGTGTCAGAGTCTTTTCAGAATGGCCTCGATTTGAAGTTCATGTGGCTCCCACCTGCTCCTTTGTCCCTTGTAATGGTGCTGTTTCCTAGGGGTCCAAGTATCTGCTTCCCGAGGTCGCCAACGGTTGCTGTCTGGTGTCTGCTAAACTCCCAGGGCTGAAGAGTGGGGGATGCTTCCCTGTGCTGTGTCCTCCTGGGACAAATGTTTCAGGTATGAGTAACTTCCCTTTGTGGGAATGTGTCCCTGTGGCTTCTGAGGGATGTCCCAATATTTTCCTCCCGTTGAGGGCTACCAAAGACCCTCTCCTTCTGTTGCGATGCATGTTTGAAGTCACAGAAGTGTATTGGAAACAATACTCTACTTTTCAGAAAAATAGAAAGAGCCTGTTTGATGTGGGCTGATTTCTCCATATTTTGGGAATAGGAATGTTTACCAAAATGATGAGTCTTCTCACTTTGTGTAATTAGCCTGCAATAAAAACCTCCCATATGGAGTTTTTATTTTAAGAAACAGGAGTTGGGGGCGATTGTTTTAGAGAGTTATGTTGACCTCTTCACTCTTCCCCTTGGGGTCATCGTGGAGGCTCCTGGCTATTTCCTGGCCATCCTTCCTCCTTGGGCATAGCTCCTGGCACAGCCCCATGAAAACAGCAGCCCTTGAATGTAGATTCCTGCTCTCCACCCTGAGCTCCTGAGTGAGAGCTGCAAGCACGGGGTCATGGACTGTGTTCATTGCATGCTCTTTGGATAGCTTTGGTGCTCAGCCTGGGAACCGTGATGCGCATGCTCCTGGAAAGGCCAGCGCCTGTGTTTAACAGGGCAAAATATTCCCCGGTTGAATCAAGATATGTGCCCTTTCCCCAAAGTTCCTGTCCATGCATATATGACCTGATTTGTAAATAGGGCCTTTGCAGATATAATCAAGTTAATATGTATAAGAGGAGGGAAATTGGGCACAGAGAGATTCATAGTCAGAAGTTGGCATATGAAGGTGGAGGTAGAGATTATAGTGATGCTGCCACAGCCAAGGAAGGCCTGGGGCTGGGAGAAGCTGAGAGACGAGAAGGGATGGTTCTCTAGAGGCTGGGGGAGATGGGGAGCAGGGCCTTGCTGATGCCTTCATTCTGTTCATGGCCTCCAAAGCCCTGTAAGTATAAATTCTTGTTTGAAGCCCCTAGTTTGTGGCGATGTGCTGTAGCAGCCCTAGGAAACCAATCTAGGCTCTCAGCGACCTTCTATACTCCTGCATTGAGACAGAAACTCTGGTGACGAGGCTTCTTTTGTGAATAATTTGATATACTTATAAACATCTGTATGAATCTGAGAAAATAATTCCCCCTCTGGGCAAGTGGGTGTTGATCTCTGTTTTAAACTGTTGATTAAATAGCAAGGGAATAAGATGCTCTGACCTGTATGGAACTGGCTGAATCTCAGGCCTTGTGTCTGCAGGGCCAAACATGAGCATCCCAGAGAGAAGCCAGCACCTGACTGGGCAGACAAGCACCCAGGTGTCTGTGGCTACCTAGAGGGATCCTTGGGACACTCAATGGACACATCATGGCAAGTGAGGTCAAGAAGAATGGGTTCTGGCTTTGGCTGCCCTTCTTCTCTCCTGAATGCTTGCTCTTGCACAGGTCACAAGCTAGTGGAACCCCAGTTTCTGCACCTGTAAAATGGAACTTCTCACAATCCAGCTTATGAGTGAACACCAAATGAAATCAAGAACATGGGGTTTAGCTGCAGCAGGCTTTGTGGATCATTTTTGTTGCTATTCTTTTGATTTCAGTTTGGTGAACTGATTACATCTGGCTTTGAAATGAGTAGGAGGGTAAGAATCAGTGTTGCATCCCAGGTTACAACCCCAGGGCCCTTGTGGAAGAAGGGATTTTTTTATTTGTCAGGATGAAGAATGGTAGTGGAGCCAATGTGACACTGAATTCAAGAAATGAAGCCACTGGCACTGGTTTTGGGGACACCACTGTCTGATTCTGCAAAGCTCGCACAGTTCTGCCCCAGTTGGTTCCTGTTCACTGCAGCGGGCCCCTAGTGCTGCCCTTGCTGGACTTCCCCAGGGTTCAGGTGGCCAAGAATGGAAACTGAGGGAGTAGGGAAAGAGGAGAGGGTTGGAAAATTCCTCTTCATAGTAATAAACACTGATTTGAATATTCAGTCCTCAGGGTTATAAATAACTGAGTTTTCATTCATTGACATGTAAGCAGTGATACATTTTGTACAATAATTAGTTATTTGATTACTTTTGTTTTAGCCTGAAGTAGAGGACAATTGACAAATATGAATACCTCTGAGACTGATGGGGCGCAGTAAACTAACTTTATTTATTACAAAATGCAATTTTATTAATATGAATTGACAGTAATTAATTTGCTAGTGTTGATGTTGTTAATAATTGCATGTAATTTATGAAATATTCATGCTAGAGTGGAATAAAGTAATGCATAGGTCCTCTGGCTTGTTTGTTAAAAAAGTCATTTCAACAAATCCTTTCCAATTCAATGCATTCATAGAACAGTGGTTTGAAATCCCACAAATCACAAAAAAAAAATTTAATTCCTTATCTGAGCATTTCTTGATGACTTACAGGCATTTCTAGATACTTAGATTTCAGGGGACCATGAAATTCCTTGAAATTAAATACATTTTTTTGAGAGTTTCCCCTGAAAGATTAAGTACCACTGCATTATTTAATTTTATTGTCATTGAAGTACCAAAAGTAGTTACTTTATTCCCATTTCTCAGAAAAGAAAACAAAGGCTAAAAGAGGAGATGTCTTTGTCTTGTCATGTAAGTTGAAATGTCAGGCAAGACTCCTTCAGGCCTTCTGCCTCCCAAATTCAGGACCCTTGAGAAAAATCTGATTTTGCTTTTATTTCTTTTTTTCCCCCCCTCTGAATGAAAGTATGGGCTGTTTCCCCGTCCTAATTCAGTTTGGCCCTCTTGTTCCTCGAAAAGGATTGTAATTAGAAGGACTCACAATTGAATTCAGCTAATGCAATCAGCAGTGTGGGGGCCCCTGCTGGAGCCCTCTGTCCAGGCGCTTCTGCCTGAAGTCTTGTTCCAGAGGACCCCTTCCCACCATGGGGCAGCAGGCTGAGGGCCAGAAGGGGCGTCAGAGGCAGCTGGAGTGTGCTGGAGTGTGCTCTAAATCCCTCCCAAGTCCTGGCTCACTTTCTATCGCCCAGCTGACTTGAGGGTCAAGCAACCTGTTCCTTTGTTGAGAAGAGCCACGTCTGGATTGGTGCTCTGCTGCTGCCATCTTGAAATTCTTAAAAAGTTTTGAACAGGGACCTCTGCATTTTCATTCTGAATGGGCCCTGCAAATAATTAGCTGACTCTAGGATAGCTTGCCTCATTTCATTTGTGAAGTAGGGATAAGATCTTTCACTCTGCCAGGTTCTGGCGGGGGCGTTAAATGAGAGCATGCTTATGAATGCCTTGTTAATTTTGAAGCCCATGGCCAAGGCCAGGGACTTGGATTAGATTGTCTTCTGGCATTTGGCATCTTCCAGTACTCAGGGGAGTAAGAACTAGAGTTCTTTTCAGAAAGAGGTCAACAGGGATACAGAGTGCACTCCAGGGCTCTTTCTCAGTTCTCTACTGAGCCCCTGTTCTAGGTTAGAGGCATAAAATGGAGTCCTAAATCCACAGGCAATTCAGGGTGATACATGTTTCCACATTTTTGGCTGGAGCCTGGGAGGTCAGCTCTGGGGCCAGACAGATGTGGGAAGGTTTGGCTTCAAGACACCATCATTATTACCTATGTGTTTTTACTCCTCAGGCTACCCCTATTGGGTTTGAGAAGAAAATGAAAGAAAAATAGTTTCTGCACAGTTTCCAACTCATGAGCATTATTCCAGCAGAGAGACCTTGGCATGTTTTTTTCTCTGAACTCAGTTTTCTCCCTGAAAATGGCATAGTAATTGCAGTTATGTTGTTCAGCTAGGCCTATGGCAGGTTTTAGACAAGAAAAATGCAAGTGGAATTCACGTCGCAGTGCTTAACCAGCAGGAAGCCATGGCGTTAGCTTTGTCTTCTGATTAGTGTGAATTAATAAACCTGTGCTCCTTGGAGAACTCTCCATTATCTTTGACAGGGTGGGCGCAGGGTTATGGGGGATGGTTGTCACCCTGGGCCTGCCCAGCCCTCTTTGACACCCTTGCCCCCATTTTCTCCCCATTTATCCCCGTGAATGACTGGTGAGACTGTGGCCTCTACTCCGACACCTGGGAGAGACTTGGGTGAACAGGGCTGCCGCACGGCAGGTGCCCTCGTCTAGACCTGGACCTTCCCTCCTCAGGCCTCCTGGTGGCGAGGTGCCTGTGGGGTTGTGAGACCGAGCACTTGAGCACTTCGTCCACCCTTCTCCAGGCCGGCGGAGGACAGGGCCTTCTCCCTGGTGGTTCTCAGTGAGCATCTGTTGAACAAACAAGGAGACCTAGTCTTGAGAAGAAAAGAACTTGAGGGTATGGGAAGCATGCAGTTGTTTACTTCTGCCTCCCTCCATCCCTCCTTTTCTTCCTTCTGTTTTAACAGTTCTAAGTGTGAAACCTGGTGCTCTCCAGCTTGCAGCTGTCTACAGCAGAGGAAGCCTGAGGAGGGAGGGGCAGTGCTCTGTTCCCTCCCCATGTCACGCACATGCTCCCACCCCCCGGACATCCGTGGTGCTGTTTCTGATGCTCACTGCATCAGAATGTGAGGTGGCCAGGTGAGGGGGGTTCAGAGGGAGCCTAGCCTTTCCAGCAGCAGTCTGGTAAAGACATGCAGGAGAGAGACTGGGAGGTGCTGCTCGGAGACCAGGAGCTTGCTGGGAGAAGTCAGCCCTGGGTGGTGAGATGCACCCTTTCTCACTACTAGACAGCAGCTTCCACTTTTCCCCATCGCCTGGCCTGCAATCTAAAATGAGTTTGGTCATGACTCCTGCAGGTCCTGGAGAGAGTGCATGTGTCATGGAGGAATTCAGCACCAAGGGTCTGAGGGAAGAAGTCGTAGTTATTGCTGAGAAGCAGGGAGGGCTTGTGTGGTGTGCAAAGGCTGCTTGGCTAGGGTCCTTGGAACAGGCCCAGTAGGATCTGGGATGCTCTGGTACAGAGCTAGGTTTGCTTAGCTGCGTGACTCCTAAGGTGTGTCTGCTTTGGCCAGTGTCCTTGTCTGCCTGGTGATTATCAATTGCCACATAATGAACCACTTCAAACCTCACTGTCTTCAAACAGAAGTCAAGATTTTAAGGCAGTTTCTGTGGGGAGGAATCCAGGAGTGGTTTGGCTGGTGACTCTGACTCAGGTCTCACAAAGCTGCCATCTTTCAATTCACAATAACTAGATTGTGGAACCAATGGAGATGCCCTTCAATTGATGAATGGATAAAGACACTGTGGTACATATACACAATGGAATATTACTCAGCCATAAAGAAGAATAAAATTATGGCATTTGCTGGTAAATGGATGAAGTTGGAAAATATCATATTAAGTGTAATAGGCCAAGCCCCAAAAAACCAAAGGCCAAATATTTCTCTGATAAATGGATGATGATACATAATGAGGGGGGATGGTGGGGGGGCTGGAAGAGAAGAATGAAGGAACTTTGGATGATGTAGAGGAAAATGGGGCAGGAGGGGGTGGGGGAAGGAAAGATAGTAGAATGAGACAGACAGTATTACCCTATGTATATGGATGATTACATGAATGGTGTGAATCTACGTTGTGTACAACCATAGAAATGGAAAGTTGTACCCCATTTGTGTACAATGAATTAAAATGCAGTTTGTAAAAAAACAAAACAGAACTGCCGTCTTACTCTTGGTGGTGCTCCATCCATCTCCAAACTCAACTGGGACCAGCCTGCATGCCTGTAGTGGTGCATGCCTGTAATCCCTGCAACTCGGGAGGCTGAGGCAGGAGAATCAAAAGTAGGCAGCTAGTCTTAGCAACTTAATGAGGCCCTGTGTCAAAATGAAAAGTAAAAATGACTGGCGATGTGGTTCAGTGGTAGAGTGCTCCTGGGTTCAATCCCCAGTAAATACCAAACAAACAAACAAAACCCTCAACTTGGGCTGAAGGTTCGCTTCCTAGGGTGCTCAAAGTTCCTGTCAACTGTGGGCAGGAGGTCTGAGTGAGTGTTGTTCTAGCTACTTGGGAGGCTGAGGTATGAGGATCACTTGAGCCCAAAGACTTGAAGCCAGTCTGAGGCAACATGATGAGATCTCATCTCTCAAAAAAAAAAAAAAAAAAAAACAAAAACAAACAAACAAAAAAAAACCAAAGAACGACAACAAAAAAACTCTTACATATGTGTGTGTGTGTGCGTGTGTAGAATTAAGATATACTGTGAATGGAAAATACAGTTCAGATTCCCAAGACTTACTATGACAAAGAGAATGGAAATTATCTCATTAGCATGTTGAGATGATATTTTGGGTAGTATGTTTAAAGAGTTTTTTATTCAAATTGATTTCAGCTATTTCTTTTCCTTTGTAAATTTGACTACCAGAAAATATAAAATAAGGTGTGTGGCTGGCATTCAGTTCTGCTAGGCATTGCTGCCTGGTTAATGAGCTCAGGATGGTGTTCGCATCAGAATCTCCCTAGACTTTCCAGAGGGCTCAGAGTACAGGCAATGCTCAACACGTTCCGAGGGAGTGCTCAGAATGTAGTAGGTGTCTAGGGAGTGTGGAGCAGGCACTTTGGATAGAGGGAATCCCACAGTCTTTGGAGTCAGACAAACAAGGATTCAAATCCTGGTTCAAGTCCTGGTTGGTGGGTCATCAGTCTCTGTGAATGAGCTGGAGAGTGCACATCTGCAGAACGCGTCTGCTTGTTTCTGCTCAGCACGGGCTGCTCAGTTCAGAGGTGCGCCATGGGAGGGCTTGTTGTGCCAGCTCTTAGTGTAAGTGCTCTCTGGTTCCAGGGTGAGAGCAACTCGGGCTGGGTGTGGACAGGCTGAAGCAGGGCTCTCGTGTGCACACCTGGGGCAGAAAGGCTGCTGCACGCAACTACATGGCAGGCTGTCGGCAGAAGCCCCTGCGGACTTGGTGTCATTCCTGCTCTGTTTCTGTGTCCCACTGTGGCTTGGCTGTGATCCTTGATGGAAGCAGAGGCTGTCTCCTAGGGACTGAGCAGAGCAGTCTGCCCAGCATTGTCTTGCCCCCTTAGCCCAGCACGGGTGACATCTTGGAGGAGGTTCCACTTGAGAGTGGAGGCTGCTCCCAGGGCAGTGCACAGGGGCATGTCAGAGGGGCAGCCTCCCCACCTCTTTGAAGGGACCCCTCCCCAGGGACCCTCCTACCCCCACCTCCTTGCTAAGAACTAGCTCCAAGCTCCATATCCTATGTCTGTTCCTAAAAGGACCGGAGACAGACAAAAGGGAGCTGCATTTTCTGTTATCAAGACACAAAATCCTTACACTTAATTAAAACATGCCATGGCAACCAGCGAGGTATGTGTAGCTGGGCGCAGAGTAGCCGCTGCAGACGAGGGCGATGCCCACGTGCCATGCCTTTGTTCTAGGCTCTGGGAGAGGTGACAGTGCTGTCTCTTTTGTGAGCATGGCTTTGTCTGCAGTGTGGGTTGGAAATGCAGGGTCTCAGTGGGGCTGCTGCCTGCAGCCTTTTTGGGCCAGTACCCTTGCAGGTTAGGAATCTGGGCAATCGCACACAGGTTTGGCAGGGCCCATATCTGCTGAGGGCTCTGCTGGGGACACAGGCGTGATAAGACCTAGGCCCTATATTCCAGAAACTGCCAGGGAAGACAGATGCACAGATTGCTGTAAGACAAGGGAGGACTCTGGTAGGGCATGGGAGGAGGGATGCCGTGGAGCCTAGGCAAGGGCTGGAGTTGGAGGTGGCTTCCCAGCAGAGGAGGAGTCATCTGAGTCGGTTTGCAGTTGCGTGCAGAAGGGAGAAGAGTGAGAGAGAGGTTGGAGGTGAGGCGGGCGGTGCTGTTTCCTGTGAAAGAAGCGGCACATGCCCAAGTGTGGCCGGGAGAGAGCTGGGTGTACAGGGACGTGCACTGTCAGAGCCTCCACACTGCAAAGCAGCAGGAGGAAGGCGGGGGGGGGGGGGGGGCTTTGGAGTCAGGGGCGGGATCTTGGAGGGCTGGTGTGCCAGGCCGAAGCCTGGATGTTATGTGGGTGATAGGGAGCCTCAGAAGGTTGCTCCGTGGAGCAGAGTCAGATCAGAGGCTGCTGAGTCTGGTGGCAGCCCACTTGTGTTAGAGAAACTCAGATGGTTTCTCTTTCCCTCTGCTTGTCCTGAGAGGGTGGGGTGGCTTCAGTGAACACCCACTCCCAGTATGGACGGACAAGGCCCTGTGCGTGCCCAGTGAATGGCAAATCACCAGGGCCCTAGGAAGGATGCTGCTTAGCATCAAAGAACCAGAATAGTTTTGGAGTCAGGTATCTGCCTGTGTGACCTTGGACAAGTTACCTGACTGCTTGGGGCCTTGAGTTTCTCATTTCAAACCTGAGAAGGAAGTGATATTACTTGCATGGAGCATGGAGCAAGTGATTGCTGCTTAGTAGATCTTCTAGTTGTGACATGGGTTGTTATTAGTGTAAAGTGACACGCAAGAAATGGAGCCCATTGAAGTTCAATTGGAGATGTCAACTTAAGATTCCTCCAGGAAGGGCTTTTAGGACTGGCTGCCAAGGAAGAGGGACCGCTTTAAGGATGTGTCCCTTTTCTTTGGCAGTAGTGGAGAACCCAGGAACTCAGTAACAAGATTAACCTTTCCTTGCCTGAAACCAGTGAGGTGCCTGTCCCCTAAGATGTGAATCTCAGCAGTTCTGAGGGCAGGACTTTGGTCTGCCTCATCATCGATGCATGCAGTAGCCACCAAATGGTGTCAGAATGAAGGAATGAAGGAATGATGGGGAACGCTGCACCTGGCAGCTCCAGCCACTTTCCAGGCTTAGTGGCCTGAGCAGGTATCAGAAGATGCCAGGCTGGTGGTGACAGCATTGGCTACAGGAGGAGTCATTGGATCTAGGAGCCAGGAGTGTGAGGTCACCTCAACTGCCTTAACATTCTGAATTAAAGTCATATTAAGGTTTCTCAAGTGTTCCAGATGATTCTGGGTTGCCTTTGAACTGCTACATGGAGAACAAGAGGATTTTGGCTTGTGTGTCTCATGGTTTCTGGCTTAGACCAGGAGTAGACACAGCCAGGCAGGGCACACACAGGCCCAGGGTGGGAACCCAGGAACCGGTGTACTTCTTGGTGCAGAAACAGAATATACCTTGGTACAATGACTATTGCTTGGGTGGGGTGACTTCCAGGGTTTTTTGAAAGCCTTTGTATAGAGGCTGTAGAGCCCCGGGGACAGTGATTTTTGGTCATTTATTCAGCATGAGACCCCCCCCCCCCCGACCCGATCCAATTTTATCCTGTCTTCTCTAGGCCAGCCTAGAAAGGAGGAACTGATTTTCTTTAAATAAATATAGGCTGCTGCATCCAATTCAAAAGGTCTGAGGCTCTTGTGACTTCTCAGTCCCCTTTAAGGTTTAGGACTTTGGAACAGGATTAAAACCCTAAAGGCAAGAAGCTCGGAGGGGAGAAATGATGATTCCTGCCTGAGCCTTCAGGCACCTGCGGTGCTTGTGGCGATCTGCCCCACGGGGAGCCCATACCGCTGCTCGGGAAATGGCGCCGTTCAGGGCTGGGTAGACGTCCGGCTCCTGTGCCAGCCATCAGGGAACTTTACTCAATGAGAAAATGAGCACTTTTTGTAGTTGTGAAAGAGAGCGCCATTCTTAATTTGACCTGCTCGTGGCCGTGGGAGATGGGCACTTTATCTGAAACTCAAGTGCCCAGACTGAGAAGAAAAAGGAAGCCGCGGTGTGAGGAGGGAAGGCCAGCAGCGTCTGTCCCCTGTGGCCACATGTCCATGCTGAGTTCTTGGTGTGTGGTCCCTGGTGCAAGTACAAGAGCTACGACCGGGTCATCAGTGGCCGTGTGTCCACCAGATGGGTGATGGTGTTTCTCCCTTTCGAGGTCTGCAGTGATAGGGCAGTGTGGAGTAGCATGAGCGCCTTCTGAGTTACAAGCAGCACGTCAGAGCCGTTTGCAGAGTGGTAGCAGGGAAATCTGTGTTGGCCTTTGGCATTACATCCAGTTACTTGATGATCTGAACAAAGTCTGACTCACCTTTTTGGTTTCCCAAAGTTTATACATGGGTGCAGTTCTGCTAGACAGATACAGCTGTCCCTATCTGTGGGTTCTGCATCCTTGGATTTAGCCAACTGTAGGTAGAAAATATTTTTAAAAATTTAAAAAACTGTGTCTACCAAACACTCATAGACTTTTTAAACTTGTCATTGTTCTCTAAAGAATAACATTAAAACAACTACTTACATAGCATGTGTACCATATTATACTATGTTTACATAGTATATATACTGTTCTGTAATCTGGAGATGATTTATAGCATATAGGAGGATGCACACAGGTTATGTGCAAATACTGTACCATTTTATATCTGGGATTTGAGTATCTGTGCATTTTGGTATCTGAGGGGGTCCAGGAACCTATCCTCCTTGGATCCCAAGGATTGACTGTAGATTAAGAAGAAGTAGGAAGATGTTAGGAAGTGAGGTCTGGGGGGATTTGAGTTCTGGAACCTGCTCCACCTTGAGCTGTTGACCTGAACTTTGTACTCTATTTTCCAGACTTCAGATTTCCTGAGAGATGAAAGAGACATAGCCAAGATTGTATTTAGGTCCAGGTTTTGTGAGTCTGTGACAACTTCTGCTGTTCCAGACTCATCAAGGCCCAGGTTGGCTTCCAGGAAACTATTCTTTTGATAAGATTTCCCCTCTGGAGAGCCAAGAAGTAGTTAACCATGGGTCTGCTGAGGGTTCTACCAGAGCTTGTTGTGAGACAATTTTGATGCTGGCAACATGCCTTAAGACACTGTGTACATTGGCCCAAACCACAAAGTGGTTTAGTATTTGTTACAAATGACCTTCACAATCAAGGTTTAAAAGATGTGGTTTTGCAGTAGTCTGGGAGAAGGCCAGAGTCCAGCAGGGAAGGAGAGGGTCCAGGGTACATTTGGGGATCTGTTCTGTTTCTACCATGACTAGCTTACCACATTCACCCACCCACCAGTGTCTGTTATGTCAGCAAACTCAGGGTTGGCCACAGGCTCTTCCCCCTCTGCTCCCCACCATGTGGTTAACTCCCAGAAATTTGGTGATTTTATGGTCTCAGCAAGACAGCATTTTCAGAAAACAATAAGACTTCAAGTCCTTAGTCCTTTAAGAAAAATGCATTATTAATATTAACTTTCTCCAGATTTCTCCTTCACCTGCCCAGGATCCTTTGTCTTTCTGAGCCTCTCATGAAACCCTGGAAATCCCTTTGTAGTTTTTCTCCATCAAATAAATGGAAATCACAGCGCCCCCTAGGCATATGGAGGTGTCCCTGTTCCACTGTTTTAATGGTTCATTAAGTGATGTCAGTTGGCCACTCCTGAATGTTCAGGAAGTACCAGTGGATCTTAATTCTTTGATTTTTATCTGTTAATGTGGATAGGAGCCATCTTAAAAGAAAGCAAAACAGCTAATTTAAAGAGTTTTAGTTTATAAAGATTAAGTTTCTGTTTATTTAATTCTTTTGATCTCTCTGTTGCTAATTTCTGTAGTTACAATGGTAGCCCAGTGCCTACCACATAAAGCATGCCCTACATGATTGTTGAATGAATACTATCTTTTTAAAATCTTTTATATCGTGGGGCTTGGTGGCACACACCTGTAATTCCACTACCTGCCTCTTGCCGAGGCAAGAGAATTCAAGTTCAAGGCAATGTAGGGAGACCCTGTCTCAAAATAAAATAAAAATGACTGGGGATGTAGCTCAGTGGTAGGGAAACCCTTGGGTCCTCAATACTGCAAAACAAACAAATAAACTTTTAATTTCTTTATTTATAAAAGTAATATATTCTTTGTGGAAACTTTGAATAATATACAAATGTCTGAAATAAAGTATAAATATTCTCCTTGTCCCTGCTTTCATCTTACTCCCTAGGGCAACTGGGTAGTAACACTTTGGTGAATGTTATTCTACACCTTAAAAAATGTGACTATAAGCTTCATGTGTATCACACTCAGATACACTTGCACACTCAGATACACACTCAGAGACACTTGCACATACACACATGCATGTGCACAAACTGCACATACTGGGATTTCTTCCTTTCTGAAAACGAGATCATTTGATCAGTGATTTTTTTTTTTTAGTTTGCTTTTTTCAGTACCCCAGTGTATCATGGTATCTTTCCATTTCACTTCATATACATCGATTTAATTCTTAGTGGCTGTATGATAATTTATGTAGTCCGTCCTACTCGACTGTTTTCCCATAGCAAATGATGCTGCAGCCAGTGCTTGTACAGCTGCCCTCGCACAGCTGTGTGAGCGTCTCTGTGCATAGATCCCTACAATAAGATAGGGCCTTTTAATTAAAGCCCCCAGCACAGGCCCCAAGCCTTACAGGCTGCTCCATAAATATTGGTTGGTGGCAATACTGTGTTGTCATATTAATTAGAACAGGAAAAGACCCATTAGGGCAACAAATCCACATTCATAGGGCAAACTGATTCTAAGGAAGGAAGATATGACACTTAATATTCTCATCTGCAAAAAGACAAACCACATTAAATGTATTAAGTAGCAAGCTGCCTGTGTACCAGCATGTAAAATATTCCCCAAGGAGTGTTAGCTTGACAGAATGCATAAAGACACTGCATTAAAGATAAAACAGAGGGACTATTTACCCAGCATAGTTACCTAGAAAATATACAATTTGATCTAGATAGAGGCTTTTACTGTATAAATTATTGTGGCCTCTGCTTCAATCGCAAACAGCCTTCAAGTTGGGCAATTGCCTTGTAAAAAAAAAAGGAGAAGAGAACAGTTTCCAATTGTCTGGAATGAGCTTCAAAAACAGGCAACTCAGTTCTGATAGAACAATTTAAACTGCCTGTCTCCTTATCTGATGTGGACATCGTTTTTCAGAAGGGGCAACCAGCTCAAATTAAATAGTTTTGCTGCAGACAGTCTGTCTGTCCCTGCCCCCCACTTCCCTTCTCCATGCAGGGTGCTGCAGGCCTCTGCTAATTTAGGAAGATTGGTCTGGGCAGTGGTAAAGTGAGATGAATAGAAACAACTTTAACAGAGGGAAAAATGAGTGATATTAAAAAAAAAAGAATAATAGTGGATAGTCAGAGGCTGATTTGACACGGGAGACTGTCTTCCTGGCTGGTTGATTGTCTCATAAACCCCTCTGAAACCCTGGGCTTTATTTGCAAATGATCTTCACTGTGGACCAAGAGTTCAACAGGAAAAATAATGAGCAAAATCTATGGGTTGGCTTGAGCCAAATAGGGCTATCCTGCCATTGTGAGAAGAGGTGAGAGAGAGCATCTCCTGGACCATTTTGATCAAATTGCCGTGGTTCAGGCAGGGGCTGGTTATCTTATTGTCTCAGGTGCTTCACAGGCCTCCTGCACTTGCCTGGTCCTCCTCCAGCCATTTTCACTTGGGCCTGAGCACAGCTGCTGGGAGAGGAGGGGCCTCTTCTGCCCCCGCTGAGCAGTTGAGCAGCGTGCTGGGGACTGCAAAGAGCTGGTGTGCATTTAAGAACTTGAGGAAAGAGGAAATCCAAGGAAGATTTCCTCCCTCTCCCCCTCCCTCCCCCCCTCCTTTCCTTCCTTCCTCCCTCCCTTCCTTTTTGGTTGACTGCAGGATGTGAGAGTTCAGAATCTGCCCTACTGTTTTCTTTCCTCTCATTGTGCAAACCTGTCCATGTGGATTTTATTAATTTTGAAATAATTTTAAATTTATGGAGAAGAACTCCTGTGGAACCAGTCACCTAAATTCATCAGTTGGCACCGTTTTGCCACACTTGCTTCATTTCTGCTGTTCCTCTTTTACTAATAAATGCTTCGTTGTGCACCTCCTGAGAATAAGGGCGTTCTCTAAAATGCAATAGTAAGGTTGTCAACACCGGAAGATGTCACATTGATCCACGCATGCGGCTATCTGACCCACCGTCCACATTCACATTGCTGCAGTTTCCCAAAACGTCCTTTGTAGCAAGTGTCCCACCTTCTGTCCCTCCCCTCCTATGGCTCCAGGATCCCATCAAGGATCCTACATGACTTGTACAGTTCTAATCTGGACTGGTGCTTCAGCCTTTCTTTGCCTTTGTGACCGTGACATAGATGCTCATCAATTCACAGTGGAGTTGTACCCCCCACATAAATTGAGACTATCCTTAAGTCAAAAATGCATTTAATTCATTAATCTACTGAACATCGAAACTTGGTGACACAGTACACTCTAGAGACACAGTTGTTTCCCCTGCTGTTGACATACTGATGACTGCCCAGCATCACCAGAGTATCATACAGCATATCACTAGCCACAGAAAAGACCAACGTTCAGAATTCAAGATACAGTTTTTATTGAATATGTATGAATTTTACACGATTGTAAAGCAAAAAAAAAAAAAAAAAAAAAAAAAAATTAAGTTGAATCACTGTAAGTCAAACCCTGGCAATTTGGGCCCCAGTCTCATTTTCACCTAATACAGAGCATGTTTTGTATAGTGTCCGTCAGTTTGCGTGTGTCTGATGTTTCTTCGTGATTAGATTCAGGTTATGTGTTGGGCAGGAAACTACAGATGTTGTCTTCCCAGTGTATCCTATCAGGAGGCACATGATGTTGATTTATCTCATTACAAGTGACATAAATTTGGATTAACATAAGTAAGTAAAGTAGTATCTGCCTCTATTAAATTATTATTTTCTCCTTTGTAACTAATAATCAAATCTTGTAAATATTCTGTTCCCCATTAAACTTCCATCCAGTAATTTTAGCCTCCATTGGAAAGTCTCACTTTTTAAATTTTTTTTTAATTTTTTTTTTTTTAATCATTAGCAGGATACAACAACCAGATTCCTGGAGATGCAGGTATTGGGCAAAATAATATGTTTCTGGGCAGCCGGAAGGATCAAGTCAGACCAGAAAGAAGCCAGCTTCTCTGTGGTCACTTAGAATTTACCTTATTTTTTCCCAATTTAGGAAGCAACATTCTTTTTCCATTGCATCTAGGTTGTTCTTCGATGGAATTGAGGGCAAGACATACCTACCCTCTTTTAGTCATTTGGTAGATATTTATAAGAGTCTGCTTTGAGCCAGGAACTTGAGGAAAGAGAAACTCCAGGGAAAATTTCCTGCCCTTCTACCTCCTTTTCTGTTTGAGAGAATACAAAAAAGACAAAAAATGGCTTAGCCCCTGTTCTGAGACTGGTGGGAAACCAGATGGAGACAGGGCTATGGAACAAAGGGCAGCTCTTTGGGGTAGTGGGAATAATGTCACAGAGGATGTAACTTATTAAAAGTAACTTATATTGTAAGACTTATAAGAATGCTCTATAGGAGCTGGATTAGTGGCTCAGTGGTAGAGTATTTGCCTGGCATGTGTGCGACCCATCCCCAGCACAGGTGGGGGTGTGGGAGGAAGAAATTGTGCTGTATACAACTTTTTTTGAGGTTGGTGTTTTTTACTCAAAATAATACCCTTGAGATCCATCCAAGTTGTTGCATAAATCCATAGTCCATTCCTTTTCTTCACTCATAGTATTTCATAGCATGAATTCATTACAATTTGTTTAACAATTTATCTTTTGAGTGACATTTTAGTTGTTTTTTGCTATTTTGTAAAGCTACAATGCAAAATTATGTACAGGATTTTCTGAGGACATAAGCCTTCATTTCTTTTTTTTTTGTTTTTTTGGTGTGGTGGGGGGACACCAGGGATTAAACTCAGGGGCACTCGACCACTGAGCCACATCAGTGAGGCAGGGTCTCACTGAGTTACTTAGCACCTTGCTTTTGCTGAGGCTGACTTTGAACTCTTGATCCTCCTGCCTCAGCCTCTGGAGCCGTAGGCTCTCTGGAGATTGTAGGCATGCACCACCATGTCCAGCATAAGCCTTCATTTCTAGAACAAATATTCAGGAATATAATTTCTGCTCATGGTAAATGAGGCTGCCATTGCTTAATTGAGTCACCTGAAGGGCAAGTGACTTCCCTTCTGGGTCTCAATTTACTCATCTGTGCATTAGAATGATCACATGCCTACCTTATAAGGCAGTAAGGCTGAAATGCCCTGGTGTATGTAAAGCAGTTAGTGGGGTGTCTACTAAATAAATATTAGCTATCATCATCAGCATTAAAAATAATCACACGACAGTTTTGCCTGGCAAACTGTGGGACTCTATGTACATGGTAATTGTAGAAAAGAGGTGCTCTGTTGAAGACTTCAGGATTGCATTAATGCTGCTTGTGTTTTTGAATAACCAATCAAATGCCTGTTTTCAGCTTTGGAAACTACTACAGAGTCAGCTCTTGCCTCTAGGAAAGGCAAGGTGTAGGCCGGGCAGGGAAAGGGATGCCAACAGCACCTGCTTTGCTACCCACATTCTTCCTTGGAGGAAAATGAGTTGAGTGGAGACTAAAGCTCACAGTTAAATATACTTTCTTCTTTTCTTCAGAAGGGAAGGCCCTATTGCTCATAGAGATATCCCAGCATGACACATCTCCTGAATGAATCTGGGCCCTGACTCTCTCTAGCTTGATCACACCTCCGAAGGACACTTCTCAATGTCTAAGCAAGAAATGGTCTCAGCCTAATTCCCCAGACCTGAGAAGAGATTAGGAGATGAAGCTGCCAATAGAAAGTTATGGGTTGCTTCCCCTGCCAAGGATTGCACTTGACACAGAAGAATGGGTCTCAACCTCCCGTCCCAGGTGATAGATTGGGTAAGTTCAGTTTGCTTGAACTTATACTTGATAGGAACTTTATGACCACATCTGTCATGACAGTCTTCTGCTCTATCTACTTGCATGTTCCTGGAGAAACTGAACTGCAGGGCAAGTCTCAGCTTTCCTGGAGCTCTGCATTCTTGGAGGTGACCAAAAAAAGACTGTTCCCATCCTGGGGTGTTTTTTTCTGGTGTCAGCTGGAAAACCTTTCCATTCGAGATAGGCGGAATGGCCTTTGCCTGTGGCTTGTGGATTCAGCCTTCCTCCCAGGTTGGTACTGTAAGGCCAAATCTACTTCACAGCTCAGTTTAACTGTTTTCAGCTTGAATGGGGATTCATTCAATTTAAAAGAAAAGTTTGCTTTGTGTGTGTGTGTGTGGGGGGGGGCATAGATGGAAGCATTCTGAACACCCCACCCCCAAACACACAAGTATTTGGTTGCTAGTAAGAGAAACCCATACACACTAAATACGGAAAAATGGGAATTGGAAGTACTGAAGATTACTCATATTACTGCAAGTCCTAATGGGGAAGGGAGCAGGAACTGGAAAGGGTCGTGTACTGAGGAAGTTGTCTGTTATACTTTTCTTAACCTGGAGTTTATGTGCCTTCATCCTAGCTAGGATCTCAGGGACCAAGATGACTTTATTCCAGCCTCAATTCTGACCTCCATCCTAAGGTCACTCACTTGGTTGGGGTGGAGTTTATTTCCAACATGGCTGCTGGGCCCTTCCCCTTTGGGTTTGGGAAAGTAGTTCTCACAGAAACAAGTTTTTAGTGAGTTTGGGAGATACCTGTTCCCCTTATCTAGTACTGTGTAGGAAACTGCCCCCAAACTTAGTAGCTTAAAATGACAATTGACTTTGTTATTTCCCATAATTCTGTGGGTTGAGACTTTAAACAGGGCACAGTGGAACTGGTTTGCCTGCTTTCCACTCGATGTCTACCGTGGCCGGGACAGCCAGAATGGTTTTCTCACATGTTTTGTGGCTCAGTTAGAAGGCTGTGGTGCCTGGGGCTGCACAGCCCTACTGGGTCACATGTGTGTAGCTCGTTGTCTCAGGGTGTCTCTCTCTGCAATGTCTTTGCCTCTGGAGTCCCCAATAGGTATATTTTACCTGATTGGCTATTTTACATGGCAATACTGGCTACCAAGAAGCTTCAAAACCTTCTGGAGGCCCAGGTTCAGCACTGGCATGATGTCACTTTTGTTGTCTATCAGTTAAGGTGGGTTGCAGGTTAGTCCAGGTTTAAGGGAGGGAACTGTACAAAGGCATGGATGCCAGGGGGTGTGGTTCACTGGGGACCACTAAGGTACTAGGATAGCCCTAGGTTGTCTGCTATGGAAAACAACTTCACCAACTTTATTTATTTATTTATCTATTTATCTAGCTGCTCCAAGAAAAAGTGTACATATACTAAATGCAGCAAAGTTAGCTAAGCCACATTGACCATGGACATCAGCGCTAATCTGCAGCCTTATCCTTAGCCCAGAATGCAAATCCCTACTTTGAAGTACCTCCATGAAATGACAGTTCCTTAACACTGATTCCTCCCATATCTTGCTTAGGCCTCCACACACCTCATGAGCAGACTGCTCTGTTTTTTTCTAAATGGCCTGCCCTTCTTCCAGTGTGTCTGTTGAAATCTATTCTTGACCCTGTTGCCAGGCTAATCTTTCTAAACTGGTGCTTTTATTGTGCCACTCTCCTGCCCTAAAACTTTTCAGTGATTTCCTTTTATCTACCAATGAACTCTAAAATCTTATCCTGATATTTGGTGCTTTCTGTAGCTGGCCCCTGTCAACCATTCTAAAGTTATGGCCTCTTGCTCTGTCTCAAAATTGATCTTCTAGCTACTGCAGTTTTCTCTCTGGTCCTGTTCTTGCTCTCTCTTTGCTGTCCCTGGTCCCCTGGCCTATCTCCCTCTTTTCTCACCTGTACCCACATTTGCCTTTTCTAGCAGACTCCATGAGCCCCTCCTTTCCTGATCATCCCAGGCCACATGGGTCTCACGTTTCTGACCCTCTAGGAGATCCCTGGCTTTCAGCAGGACTGTATTCAAATTGGGAGTTAGATGGGATGTGGAAGGGATTGTTGAGTCTAATCTTCCCATGAAAGTAGGAATCCCTATCCCTTCTGTGGCAGAGGGGATGGATGGGCACTTAGTGGTTAAACATGAAAGTTCCAAAGTTGGGCTAGCAGGGCTGCATCTTGGCTCTTCCTTACCAGCATTTGCCTGGGTTTTCCTCTTCTGAATTGGCAATGATACCCATATATCCTCTGAAGATGAAATGAGTTGATGCCTGACAAAAAGCTGACAAAGTGGTTGGATAGAGAGCAGGTTGGGCTCCGTCCTGTTGTCGTCTGCCTCCAGCCTCTGGGAGGCTGCCTCAGTTTTTATGGAAGCTCAGTGGTTAGTCTGGTGGCCCAATATCTCAGAGTGCGCTTTCTTCATTTAGCTGCAATTTCTATGTCAAAGCCGTTGGTCTTTGTTGTGCCCTCTAATAGGGTGGAGAATTGGGACAATCTCTTTTCCGTAAGATACTTTCTACAGTATTGAAAGCAGGCTGTGGTCCGACTATTTCAGTTTTGAAGCCTAATCCCCAGTGTGATGGTATGAAGATGTGAGGCTTTGGGGCCATGACTAGGTCTGAATGGGACTGATGCCCTTACAGAAGAGGCCTAAGGGAATTTGTTCACTCCTTTCACATGGAGGACGTGGTGAGAAGGTGCCATCTATAAAGAACAGGCCCTCACCTGACATGAAATCTACCAGCACTTGGGGCTTCCTAGCACCCAGAACTGTGAGAAATAAATGGTTATTTACAAGTCACCCAGTTTATGGTACCTTTGTTATAGCAGCCTGAATGGACTGAGGCAGGCAGGTTTATGTCCCCATGAAATCTCTGGAGGTACAACACCCTGTTTCCCTCTGTCATTGCTCAGATGGGTAGTTTGGAGATCCTTGGTCTTTGGTCTGGCCTGCTACTCTTTGTGGTTCAGAGCTTAAAGATCTGTCTCAGACACTAACAGAACACATCAGCACACCGCTCCTCCATGACCAGCCCCCATATCCCTGCCGATAAAAAGGGGAAGTGTCAGTTTTAGAATACAACGTAAAGGACACACTGCCCCCTACCCCATTGACTCCTCTGGGGACTCAATAAGTTCCACTTTGGGCATCGTGTTAGATAATCAGAAAGTGACCTGTCCTAATTACATTAGTATATGCTTTTGTATCATGTCTTCTCTGAATTAAATTGAAAGTCCATTTTTTTTAATATGAAAGTAGTGTGATCAAATCTTCTTTGCATTTTTTGAAAAACAATTTGTATTAACTCTTTTCTCTCTGTCCCTGCCGTTCCTCTGGGAGTCTGTCCATGCCCACAGGGACCTCACATTGTGAGGAGGGACTTACCCTTCAGTGTCGCCTTAGCACCAATTAGGCAGCCCCACCTGCAGGGCACAGCCTGTCAGAGGCTTGGGAGGGGCTACACTCCCTTCTACTCATGTCTGATGATCAAAGTGAAGTTCTCTATTTTTTGTTTGTTTGTTTCAAACACTTCAAAGTTTTTTTAAGGGTAATTTCAGGCAAAGGGAAAGGAAGTGTTTTCATAGACCTGCTGGACATTTGGGGGTTTGGAATTTCTTTGGAATTCACAGAGTGTTCAGGATTTTGTGCGTCCCCTCTGGCTCTTCATGTTTATGCTGGTTCCCATTCGCTTTGTTCTATGTAGCTGGTGACACCTATCCTGGGTTAATTGCATGGTGGCTAAAAATATTGCTGTGGATGGTGTCTTGCTACGTACCCTCTAGTCTGTATATAGTGCTGCCTATGGACAAGATGACCCGTTGGTTTTTGCAGAGACCAAACAACCCTATTTTGAGAAAACTCAAATAGTGTGAAGACACTTTTGCACACAGTGGGAAAAAGTGGGTAACACTGGGAATCCACAGCTGGGGCCCATGGCTCAGAAGACTTCTGGGAAGAATCTGACATTTCCTCCTAAGGAACAGACGGACTTTGGTCCCTTATGGATTTTAAATGCCTTACCTGAAATAAACATTTGCTGATATATTAGAAGAGAAATCCCAGTTATTTGGATTGGAAAAGCTCTTTGTTGCAGTGATAAAGGGGGCCCTGGTAGGCACCCTCCACCATCCCCCTTATAACCCCTCTGTGAGCCACCACCCAGCTAAGCCTCCCCTCCTTGAAAACCCATTTGTAACCATTACTTGAATGTCATGTTTGGTGATGAAGTGCGTTCTCGCCCTTTGCCTTGGCGGCTGCATGTAAGAACAGGTCTCACCACAGAGGTGAGAGGGAGGCCTGGCTTCTCACTGCTCAAGGCCCATGAATCATGTCAGACTGGTAACCTGAGCCCGCCTCACCTCTCACCAGACCTCCATGACACTCCTTCCAACTTAATTTCAGCCTAAGGGATGCTTTTAAGAAGATTTTAGAGCGCAAAAACATCTCCTCAAAAGAATTGTAGTTACATTAAAAACTAATTATCAGAGCTTAGGGGTATAGATCCGCTGCCATATTTTACACAGAGAGCAATTTATCTCCTAGACCCTGAGATATCATTACATAATAGGCTAAGGACACCAAGGGATACTGGGAAAAAGGTAGTAAAATCACCAAATGCCAGAAAATGACGAGCAATATGATCATGAAAAAATAGCTCTGCCCTCCTGCTACAGCAGTTTCTAACATGACACCTTTTGAAAATACATCCCAAATGAGCACATGCATAGAAGTGTGAGCAGTGTGGTATGTCTGGGATCCTCAGGTTAAATGTGATATTCATCTTTGAGATACTTTCCTTTTTTTGGCACAAAGAACTAGTTGTTACAGTGGGGAAGAGGATGGGCGATGGGGATGATTCCAGCTGTGCATAGAGGTACAGCCATGTCTGGACCGTGCCAACCATGCTCAGGTATTATCTGAGTCTCTAAGCACACTGGTGAAGGTTAATATCATTATTGCTCTTTTACATTTGCGGAAACATTGTGATGTTTTTGGTGGTAGTTAATAGGAAACTCAAGTAGAACTGGTTCAAACAGCAATTTATTACAATTTCAAGTAACTGAAAGAAAGGGGATTAATGGCAGGTTTCCATCAAGAGATTCAGCAGGTTGTCATGGACCCAGTTTCTTTTCATGTCTCTGCCTTCTAGATTGTCTACTTCTTCCTCAGGCTGATTCCCTTCGTGGTTCCAAGATGGCACCAGCAGCTCCCAGGACATCTCACTTAGCTTCCTTTTTCACATTACAGCATTCCCTTCAAGAGTCCTGGGGCTCTTTTTGATTGTACTAGTGGTGGTCACATGGCCATGGGTGAGTCAATAAATGACAGATGGGCTTAGCTTAGATCAATTGTGCTATGCCTGAAACTAGCATTGATGTCATTGTTTTTGGACCCCTGAGGATCCCAAATGAAAGCTCTGGAAATAGCTGCTGGAGAAACCGCAGGTATTTACCAGAGACCAGAGATCCATGGCTCATGAGAGTAATAAGGACAGGGCCGAATTTGAACCTAGGTAGCTTTATTTGAGGGCCTTTTCTTAGAGCCAGGATCCTTCTATAATCCCCTAACTCTCAACTCTATGGTTTTTCCTCCAGGACTGTCACTCTATGCCTGACAATAATTCCACAAAACCTGATGGATGTGTTGTTGCCTTATGGCATGAGGTGATAAGAAGGGCACTTTATTGAGAACTGAGACTTGGTCATCCCATTAACCTTGGATAGGTTACTTCACCTTCCAGGACCTCTGTTTTGCTCATTGGCAAATGAGGGGTGATGTCTTCCTTATATACCTGACAGAGTTGTTTCAAGGATGGAGCAAAATAGTACTGTTTGAAAGAGCCTGAAAAGTGCTAATTATTTATGTGCACCTAAATTATCATTTCTCTGCATAGGATTGTGATATATTTTGTTCCAAATATGAGAAACTGATAGCAAAAAGATCTCCTTTATGCTTCAGACATGTTTTAATTCAACAAACTTTCTTGATATGGCCAAAAAATATCACCCAAAGTGAAAATCAGCAAATCTTCAGGAATGCTTCATGAAATTGGCACCAAGGAAGGTCATGCCTTCATAAACTGTTCATTGCCTCTTGTAGATGTGTGATGATTATGTATGTAAATGTCATTCTACTTTTCATTAAACTATTATTCTACTTTTCATTAAACTACAACCTCATTGAAATGGAAGGTGGAAAGATCCTGACCAATTTCATTTCAAAATACAACATACCTGTTAAATAGAGAAAGGTATGGGGACATGGTGGAAGTCAGAGGGAACCTAGTGGTGGAGCCAGGCCCTCTCCTGCCCCTGCTATCTGCCTTCTTGGCTTTCATTATAAATGGAGAGAGGCAGACGAAGCCCATGCTTTCAGCAAAATGAAGGAGTCACTCAGAGATTTGACATCAATCCTCAAAGAGATGGTTTCCTGTGAGCTTTTAGGAATCATGTGATTACCAGGTTTGGCATGTACCTGGGTAACTGCATAGGGTGACCACAAAAGTAAATCTCCCAGGAGGTCAGTGATATCCTTACTTGCTTGCTGTTTCTCTGCATTCTACAGTTATATATTGAGAGCTGGCTATGTGCCTGGTACGTTATGTGGTGCCGGGAACATATATGACAATGAACACGCAGATAACCCTTATGCTCTCGTAGGTTAAGGTCAAGTGGAGGAACTTAGCACCACACATCAGGCCTCCCTAAAGTCCCAACTTGGGATGGAGACACCACATGTTGCTTTATGACCATACCTGAAGAGACATGGTTCATAGACTGGGTGAAGCTCTGGAACTATGCTGGCTTTGACTTATTTCATCCAGGGTATTGATTGAGGGCACAGTTGACATATCCTCTGTGCTCAAGCCACACCTAGGTTCATACAGTCTCTTGCAGATACCAAACCCCCTTCATCTCTGAGCTCCATATATGCAGTGTGACTCACAGTCCACCCCTCTGCCTGCCCAGATCCTATTGTCTCCCAATGTCAGATGCTAAACTTCTCTTTAGCCTTCAAGTATGGGTTGGGGTGCCCCTGAAGATTCTTCCCAGTTCTTCATGACTGTACCTAAACAAGTGCTTATTTAGCAATCTACTGTCCCACTAGTCTTGTAGCCTGACTTGGACAGTCTGTCCTGGTCAACATTCCATCCCAGAATCTAGCATGTAGCCTGATATGGATGGAGGTCTTGATAAGTATTTTCTGAAATTGGTAAGCAGATTCATACTCTCCTTGGTCATAAGACTAAGGTATGCTAAGGTTGTAAGATTAATTCCCATTTCTTGTTTGATTTTTTGGTGGTATTCAACACTTGTAACAACTTCATCCTAAAACCCCTGCCTGTTTTTTTTTTTTTTTTTTAATGTAATACTGTTTATTTAACTTCAAAAACATTTCAGCATTCTAAACATACAAAAAATAACATAACATTGCAAATTATATTTAAGTACAGAAGGTTCTTGAACTTTCATTGATGCAGTGGCTCTTTGCTGACAATGAAGAGTTCTACAGTTTGTTTGAAAACAAAGTTTAAAATCTACTGTACCTAACTAAAAAAAAATTTAAACACTTTTCATGCCAGCTGACCCTCGCCTTTTCCACAACTAAGAAAGGCAGCAGAATGCTATATCACTATATACAAAAACAAGACAACCTGAAGCTAAATGGATGCCCACCGCAGTGTCAACAGGTCCAGCCTCACAGTGCACGCCCTGAGCTATGGCCCCTCCAAAAGGCATCTTCCCCCACAGCCTCAACGCCAGCAAGGAGCATCAAGAGTTTTTCTTGGTTGTTTTGTTCTTTTTACAGACTATAGCTACGTACAGTTGATGACTGAGGATTTCTAGCCAATAAGCATATAGTTAACACCACCTTACAAATTAAAAAAAAAATGCCAGAAACATCTTCAAATGCCTTGTCACACCAACAGCAAAGTACACAGAGTGAGGAGAACAGGAGAGTGCCTTTTCATTTTAAAAATGTTTGGAAATATGTACAACTTTCATACGTCAGGGTGCTCTGGACACCTAGGGCCACTTCATGTAAACCACTGACAATTTCTAGAGCACTTTGAGAGACTACAATATGATCGTGATCAAATTCTGTAACTGAACCTAATAAGAGAAATGGACACATCTAAAATGAGATGTGTCAATCACGGTGCTCCCCTACTCTAAGGTATTCACAAGGAGACCGATAAAGTTTTTTATTCATCCTCCTCTTCCTCCTCCTCTTCTTCATCTTCCTCCTCCACTTTTTTCCTGGCAACTTTAGCAGGACCCTTTGCGCCATCAAACTTTCCTTTAGACTTACAGTCAGCAACATGCTTCTCATATTTCTCCTTCGGCTTTGCAGCCTTAGTGATGTATGGCTGCTTTTCGCTGTCACTTAAGTTATTCCACATCTCGCCTAGCTTTTTGGCCACATCTCCAATGGAGATACCAGGATTTGTGGACTTGATCTTGGGGTGGAATTCCAAACTGAACAGGAAGACAGGGGTCTTTTTTTTTTTTCATTGTAAACAAATGGGATACATGTTGTTTCTGTTTGTACATGGAGTAACAGCATACCATTTGCATATTCATAAATTTACATAGAGTAATGATGTTTGATTCATTCCATTATTTTTTCATTCCCCCCACCCCTCCCACCTCTCTTTTCCCTCTATACAGTCCCTCCTTCCTCCATTCTTGTCCCACTCCCACCCCCATTAAGAGTCATCATCCGCTTATCAGTGAGATCATTCCTCTTTTGGATTTTTGAGATTGGCTTATCTCACTTAACATGATATTCTCCAGTTTCATCCATTTGCCTGCAAATGCCATAATTTTATTATTCTTTATAGCTGAGTAATATTCCATTGTATATATATACCACAGTTTCTTTATCCATTCATCAATTGAAGGGCATCTAGGTTGGTTCCATAGTCTGGCTATTGTGAATTGAGCCACTATGAACATTGATATGGCTGTACTCTGTAGTGTGCTGATTTTAAGTCCTTTGGGTATAGGCCGAGGAGTGGGATAGCTGGGTCAAATGGTAGGTCCATTCCAAGTTTTCTAAGGAATCTCCACACTGCTTTCCAGAGTGGCTGCACTAATTTGCAGTCCCACCAGCAATGTATGAGTGTACCTTTTTTCCCACATCCTCGCCAACACCTATTGTTGCTTGTGTAGTTGATAATCGCCATTCTAATTGGGGTGAGATGGAATCTTAGTGTAGTTTTGATTTGCATTTCTCTTATTACTAGAGATGTTGAACATTTTTTCATATATCTGTTGATTACTTGTACATCATCTTCTGTGACGTGTCTGTTCATTTCCTTAGCCCATTTCTTGACTGGATTATTTGAATTCTTGGTGTAGAGTTTTTTGAGTTCTTTATATATTCTGGAAATTAGTGCTCTATCTGAAGTATGAGTGGCAAAGATTTTCTCCCACTCTGTAGGCTCTCTCTTCGCATTGCTGATAGTTTCCTTTGCTGAGAGAAAGCTATTTAGTTTGAATCTATCCCAGTTATTGATTCTTGCTTTTATTTCTTGTGGTATGGGAGTCCTGTTAAGGAAGTCTGATCCTAAGCCAACAAGGTGAAGATTTGGACCTACTTTTTCTTCTATAAGATGCAGGGTCTCTGGTCTGATTTCAAGGTCCTTGATCCATTGTGAGTTGAGTTTTGTGCAGGGTGAGAGATAGGGGTTTAGTTTCATTCTGTTGCATATGGATTTCCAGTTTTCCCAGCACCATTTGTTGAAGAGGCTATCTTTTCTCCATTGCATATTTTTGGCACCTTTGTCCAGTATTAGAAAATTGTATTTATTTGGGTTTGTGTCCGTGTCCTCTATTCTGTACCATTGATCTACCTGTCTGTTTTGGTGCCAATACCATGCCGTTTTTGTTACTATTGCTTTGTAGTATAGTCGAAGTTCTGGTATTGCGATACCCCCTGTTTCATTCTTCCTGCTAAGGATTGCTTTAGCTATTCTGGGTTTCTTACTCTTCCAGATGAATTTCATGATTGCTTGCTCTATTTCTGTGAGGTACGTCATTGGGATTTTAATTGGAATTGCATTGAATCTGTAAAGCACTTTTGGTAGTATGGCCATTTTGACAATATTAATTCTTCCTATCCAAGAACATGGGAGATCTTTCCATCTTCTAAGGTCTTCCTTAATTTCTTTCTTCAGTGTTTTGTAGTTTTCATTGTAGAGATCTTTTACCTCTTTGGTTAGATCGATACCCAAGTATTTTATTTTTTTTGAGGCTATTGCAAATGGAGTTGTTTTCCTCATTTCCCTTTCAGCTGTTTCATCGCTTGCGTATAAAAATGCTGTAGATTTATGCGTGTTGATTTCATAGCCTGCTATTTTGCTGAATTCATTGATGAGGTCTAGAAGTTTTCTGGAGGAGGTTTTTGGATCCTCTAAATATAGAATCATGTCATCCGCAAATAGTGACAGCTTAAGTTCCTCTTTTCCTATTCATATCCCTTTAATTTCTTTAGTCTGCCTAATTGCTCTGGCTAGAGTTTCGAGGACAATGTTGAATAGAAGTGGTGAAAGAGGATATCCCTGTCTTGTTCCCGTTTTTAAAGGGAATGGTTTCAGTTTTTCTCCATTAAGAAATGATGTTGGCCATTGGCTTAGCATAAATAGCCTTTACAATGTTCAGGTATGTTCCTACTATCCCTATTTTTTCTAGTGTTTTCAGCATGAAGGGGTGTTGTATATTGTCAAATGCTTTTTCTGCGTCAATTGAAATAACCATATGATTCTTATCCTTAAGTCTATTGACATGATGGATTACATTTATTGATTTACAGATGTTAAACCATCCTTGCATTCCAGGAATGAACCCCACTTGATCGTGGTGCACAATTTTCTTAATATGTTTTTGGATACAGTTTGCCAATATTTTGTTAAGGATCTTAGCATCTGTATTCATCAAGAATATTGGTCTAAAATTTTCTTTCCTTGATGTGTCTTTTCCTGGTTTGGGTATGAGGGTGATATTAGCTTCATAGAATGAGTTCGGTAGGGTACCCTCCTTTTCTATTTCCTGGAATACTTTGAGAAGTATTGGAATGAGTTCTTCCTTGAAGGTCTTGTAGAACTCGGCTGAGAATCCGTCTGGTCCTGGGCTTTTCTTGGATGGTAGATTTTTAATGGCTTCTTTATTTCATTGCTTGATATTGATCTGTTTAAATCGTGTATGTCCTCCTGGTTCAGTTTGGGAGGAGCATATGTCTCTAGACATTTGTCAATGTCTTCGGTACTTTCTATTTTTTGGAATACAGATTTTCAAAGTAGCTTCTCATTATGTTCTGTATCTCAGTGGTGTCTTTTGTGATATTTCCTTTTGCATCATGTATTTTAGTAATTTGAGTCTTCTCTCTCCTTCTCTTTGTTAGTGTGGCTAAGGGTTTATCTATTTTGTTTACTTTCTCAAAGAACCAACTTTTTGTTATGTCAATTTTTGGAATAGTTTCTTTTGTTTCAATTTCATTGATTTCAGCTCTGATTTTAATTATTTCCTGTCTTCTACTACTTTTGCTGTTATTCTGTTCTTCTTTTTCTAGGGCTTTGAGCTGTAATGTTAGGTCATTTAATAGTTGACTTTTCATTCTTTTCTGGAATGTGCTCCATGCAATGAATTTTCCTCTCAGTACTGCTTTCATAGTGTCCCAGAGATTTTGATATGTTGTATCATCATTCTCATTGACCTCTAAGAATGTTTTAATCTCCTCCCTGATGTTTTTTGTTATCCATGTTTCATTCAATAGCATATTATTTAGTCTCCCAAGTGTTGGAGTAATTTCCTTTTTTTACTTTGTCATTGATTTCTACTCTCAGTCCATTATGATCTGATAAAACACAAGGCAGTATCTCTATTTTTTTGCATTTCCTAAGGGCTGCTTTGTAGCATAACATATGGTCTATTTTTGAGAAGGTTCCATGTGCTGCTGAGAAGAAAGTGTATCCGCTGGTTGATGGATGGAATATTCTATATATGTCTATTAAGTCTAGGTTATTGATTATGTTATTGAGTTCTGTGGTTTCTTTGGTTGGATTTTGTTTGGAAGATCTATCTAGTGGCGACAGTGGTGTGTTAAAGTCGCCCGATTATTGTGTTGTGGTCTATGTGATTTTTGAAATTGAGAAGGATTTGTTTGATGTACAGGGATGCACCATTGTTCGGGGCATAAATATTTACTATAGTTATGTCTTCCTGATTTATGGTTCCCTTAAGCAGTATGAAATGTCCTTCTTTATCCCTTCTGACTAACTTTGGCTTGAAGTCCACTTTATCTGATATAAGGATGGAAACCCCCGCTTTTTTACTGGGTCCATGTGCGTGGTAGGTTTTTTCCCATCCTTTCACCTTTAGTCTGTGGATGTCTTTTTCTATGAGATGAGTCTCTTGCAGGCAGCATCATGTTGGGTCTTTCTTTTTAATCCATTCTGCCAGTCTGTGTCTTTTGATTGATGAGTTTAGGCCATTAACATTCAGGGTTATTATTGAGAAATGATTTGTATTCCCAGTCATTTGGCTTATTTTTGGTTTTTAAGTCAGCTTGGTTTCTCCTTTGAGTGGTTTTTCTCTAAGGTAGTTCCTCCCTTTGCTGACCTCCATTGTTGTTTTTCATTTCCTCCTCATGGAATATTTTGTTGAGAACATTCTGTAGTGCAGGCTTTCTATTTGTAAATTCTTTTAACTTTTGTTTATCATGGAAGGATTTTATTTCATCTTCAAATCTGAAGGTTAGTTTTGCTGGGTATAGGATTCTTGGTTGGCAACCATGTTCTTTCAGAGCTTGAAATATGTTGGTCCAGGCCCTTCTAGCTTTTAGAGTCTGGGTTGAGAAGTCTGCTGCTATCCGTATTGGTCTCCCCCTATATGTAATCTGATGCTTTTCTCTCGTGGCCTTCAAAATCCTATCTTTATTTTGAATGTTAGGCATTTTCATTATAATGTGCCTTGGTGTGGATCTGTTGTGATTCTGTGCATTTGGTGTTCTGTAAGCCTCTTGTATTTGATTTTCCATTTCATTCTTCAGGTTTGGGAAATTTTCTGATATTATTTCATTGAATAGGTTGTTCATTCCTTTGGTTTGTATCTCTGTGCCTTCCTCAATCCCAATAATTCTTAAATTTGGTCTTTTCATGATGTCCCATAGTTCTTGGAGATTCTGTTCATGACTTCTTACCATCTTCTCTGTTTGGGCGACTTTATTTTCAAGATTAAATATTTTGTCTTCATTGTCTGAGGTTCTGTCTTCCAAGTGGTCTAGTCTGTTGGTGATGCTTTCCATTGAGTTTTTTATTTGGTTTATTGTCTCCTTCATTTCAAGGATTTCCGTTTGTTTTTTTTTTTTTTTTTGAGAATCTCTATCTCTTTGTTGAAATGATCTTTTGCTTCCTGCAGGTGCTCTTTTAGCTTATTGGTATTATCATTCATTGCCTGCATTTGCTCTCTTATCTCATCCTTTGCTTCGCGAATCATCTTAATCATGTATAATATGAAGTCCTTTTCTGACAATTCTTCTAACATACTGTCATTGGATTCTATTACTATAGAATGTAGATTTGTTTGGATCATTTTCTTCCCTTGTTTTTTCATGTTGTTTATGTATCTTCCCCTCTAGTGCTGCAGATCTGGGGTATTGCAGATTTCCCCCTATAGCTTTATAGTGGCCCTACAGGTTTCCAAAACCCTTTCTTTAAGGGGAGATCAATATTAGCAATGCCCAAACCAGACACTATGCAATCCTAGACCAAATAGCCCCTATGGGGACAATAATATCATGTAAATAAGGGAGAAAGCGACTCTGAGGGAACAGGTAAACAGAAGGAAAAGAAAGCAAGAAACGAAAAGAAATAAAAACAAATATTTTTTTAAAAAAGGAGAAAAAAGAAAATCTACTGTATAATAGTCATATTGTAATGAAACCTCCCAGTGTTCAGTAGCCTGATGCATGAGAGGTACCTGACAATGAGCTTCAAGCCTCCAGCAGGCGTCTCAGGATGGGATTTGCCCCACCCGACGATCGGAGCTACGGCTTCCAGGATTATCCAAGATGGCTGCTCTGGCTTCCAAATGTGTTGGCAAATGGGGAGCTGCAGCTCAGGGGTGGACGTGGTCAGCTGGAGGTCCTGGAGACAGGATGCAGTTGGTCCGGCAGGGGTCCTGGAGGTCTGGTGTGTTTGGTGTGGTTGTGGGATCCAGGAGGCCGGGTGCAATCAGTCGGTCTGGGGTCCCAGTGATAGGACACAGTCAGTTGGTCTGGGGGTCCTGGCGGCAGGGAGCAGTCAGTTCAGACGGGGGTCTTTTGGGGGCATTAGGTCGTTTTTCTTCTTGCCTCCCTTAGCTGGTCCATCATCCTTAATTTCCCGATCATAGCGCACTTTATCCGCCTTTGCCATTTCATCAAATTTAGATTTCTCCTTCCTAGACATTGTCTTCCACTTCTCAGAGCACTTCTTGGAAAATTCTGCAAAACTGACAGGGACTTCTGGATTTTTCTTCTTGTGTTCTTCCCTGCAAGTCTGCACAAAGAAGGCATAAGCAGACATCTTGCCCTTTGGTTTCTTGGGGTCAACTTTAGCCATCCTGACTGTATTGTTCGCTAGTGTGGGCAGCGCAGGGCACGACGCGCGGCTCAGCGCTCCCCAGCCTCGGGCTAGCTGCCTCCACGAGAGCCACCCCCTGCCTGTTTTGAGCCATGTTCTCTGCTGGGTCTGTTGATGCAGACTCCTGCCTGGGGGACCCTGCCATGGACATTTGTTAGTGGCCTCCTGAACATCTATCACCCCCTCTCCCCACCAGCTCTGATTCCTTGGAGATTCTGTGGTTCCGAAGTTGAGGCACCTCAGTTTCTGGGGTAGAAACTGCAGACTGGGTTAAGCCTGGCAGCACATTCCACCCCCTGCTGGGGGGACTCACTCCTGCGGGGCATGGACCTGAGCCAGTGCAGATGGACGGGAGCTCAGACCTCGTACTCGTCAGAGGTCTTCTTTCTTTGAAGAAAGTTGCAGTTCTGGGACCCAGCCTTATGGTAAAGATGACACTGAGGAAGCTGAACAAAGAAATGGAGGAAGATGGGTCCCTGAAGACATGGCTGCCTTGAAGCCAGAGGTTACTTTTGGACTTTCCAATTTCCTCTGTTGCATGAGTTAGCTATTGTGTTACTTGAAACCAGGAGCATTTTGACCTGCTCACTTCTCTTCCCAGTCGGTGCTTTTAGAGTGTTGTTTTCAACCGTTTTCTTCTCACTTCAGTACTTGCCCTGAGCACTGTGGTTTTCTAAACACATATGCATGTGTCTTAGTCTGTTTTGTGCTAGTAAAACAAATATTACAAATGGGGCAATTTATAATTTATTGAAAATTTATTTTTCATAATTCTCAAGGCTGCAATGTCGAAGATCAAGGTGCTGACAGCTGGTGAGGGCTTTCTCGCCGTGTCCTCTCATGGTGGAAGACAGAAGGGCAACTTCTCCAGTCCAGCCTCTTCATATGGACATCTCATCCGTTACCAAGGGGAGAGCCCTCAGGGCCTCATCACCTCTTAAGGCCCACCTCTGAGGCTGTCACATGGGCTACCCCTCAATTTTGGAGGGAAAACGTTTAAGCCAGAGTGGTACGTCTTCAGCTCTGATCCCTTCCTTGGTTCTCTACCTGCATCACGATCCTAATGCGATCCACTAGGAGGGAAACTCATCTTCACTGTGCAATCTGCTTTTCTTTTCTCTCTTCCTTGTTCATTGGCATTGCCATCCATCCTTTGTGGCCCCAGCTGAAACCTGGACAAGTCCTTATAGCCTGCTCTCACTTCCCTACCCCGTCCATCAAATTGTATACCATTTTTGGCCCATACTCTCTCCTGGTTAGCTGTCAAGAGCATCTATCTCCATCTATCTCTCCTTCTATGACTAGTCAAGCACCACCATCCAAACCTGGATCTGCCTTGTAGATCTTCCTCTCATCTTGCCCGTATTCCCAAGAACCAGAGGGATCCTTCCAAGGTAAGATACAAGGTCCCTCCTCTGCTCTAAGTCTATAGTGACTCCTTGCCAATCAGAGGATCAGCAGGGTCCCCATGATAGGGCACAGACCCCACTTGGTGTTCCTTTCCTACTTCTCCCTCCCATACCTTGCCTCTGTCCTAACCACCTGTCCCCAGCAGGTCCTGCTCTCCATTGCCTCTGCACAGGTCATTGTTCTTTTGCTTGCCGTGTCCTTCCCTACCTCCTCCTTTCCTTCTCTTTCCTTGGTTACCTCTTGCCTCACCTTTAGGACTTAACTCAGGGGTCACTTCCTTCTGGAAGCATCTCCAGATCTCTGCTCCAAACTCATACCAGCTCAGACTGGCTTGTGAGAGAGCCACTGCCGGGCGTCACTTCCCAGCTGCAGGCTCAGGCATCTCCCACTGATAGCTCGAAATCAGCATGGTGGAGGTAGTCACATCACGCAAAGCTGCAAACACTACAAGTCAGAGCAATTTTGTGTATTGTTTGGTTTTTCCTAGAGGGCCCATTTATCAGCACTCTCCCTTTCTAACTGGTCAGATGTGTGGGGGGCTGCCCCAGCAGCTGGTCACCTTCCACTCAGCCAGCCTTGGCTGCGTACTGGACCCACAACATGGTGGTAGGGTGGGTTGGGCAGGACTCCTCCCTTTCTTTTCGTTAACCACACAGAAACTGCACATCTACCCTCTCCTCCTGGCTTCTGAAGGCCTACCAGGTGTCCAACATGATCTGCTGTTCTGATGGTCTGGAGTCTTTGGTGTTTTCCTGGGTGGGGTATCATCTCTCTGGATCTCCTTTCCAGTCACCATGAGCCTGGGCCAGTTTTCTAAAGGAGATATGTATGTCTCTACTCATTTAAGTTTAGAGTAAATGCTCTTCTGTTCCTCAGGGATGTGCAGTTCAAACAGAAACAAAAGGCGTTCACAGAGGAAATTAATGCAACAGCCACCTGGGGTTGTTGATGTTTTCTCAAGAGGCAGCATAATCCAATGGTTAAAACATATCCTTGGAAAATGGGATGTTTCTTTGGTTGGAATCCACCCTGACTTATTGAGTAACCAACAGAGAAGCTGATCTTTTCTTGTTTCCTGGGATCATCTCCTTTCTGTGACTCTAAGATACTTTAAGGAACAAACTTGCCAGCTAAAACAGTGCTTCAATAACAATTCATTTTCTTGCTCTTATAATTTGCAGTCTTGGTCGAAAGATTCTCACAGCTCCGTAACTTGCACAGAGCTACCTATTTCTTGAGCACGTACTCTGTGGCAGACGTGGTAAGAGGGGCAGTGGATATACCCTGATAAGACAGAGCTTTTCTCTAGGCAGCTAGTCTAGTCCAAGAGGTGACCCAAGGAAGCAGCTGTGGAAGAAGAGAGTATAAGTGTGCACACAAAAAACCAAAGTGCTGGGAGGCTGAGGAGGTGAATTCACTCAGCACACCTTTGTCCAGTGCACCATGGGCCAAGCCCCGTACTGATCTGTTAGGATTAGTAACTTCTAGAAAAAGACACCAGAGAGCTCTCTCTCTGGCACACGTCCCAGGGAGAGGCCATGTGCGCACACAGCAAGAAGTGGCTCTCTTCAATCCAAGGGGAGGACCCTCCCCCAAAAGTCACCCTGCTGTCCCCTTGATCTCCATGGAAAAATAAATTTGTGTTGTTTAAGACACCCAGACTTTAGTATTTTGTTATAGCAGCCTAAACTGTCTAATACACTCAGCAGGCTCTATTTCTGAAAGCAAAGGCCGGCAAACTTTATGCCAAGGGATAGATAGGAAATATTCTGGATTTTGCAGGCCAAACGATCTCAACTTGACTGTGTACTGACACATGAAAGCAGCCACAGATAACTCATAAGTGAATGGGCAGGGGCTGTTTTTCAGTAAAACTTTATTGATGAACATAAATTTGAATTCCATATTATTTTTCACATGTCCTGAAATATTCTTCTTTTGATTTAAAAAAAAAAAAAAAAACTTTTAAAAATGTAAGAAACAGTCTGAGCTGAAAGGTCAGACAAAAACTAGATTTGACCAGTGGCTGTAGTGTGTTGACTCCGGTCATAAAGGAAAACTTTTTTGGCTAAATTGTAGCTTGTTACGTTAAATCATGTCTGAGTAATAATAAGCCCTTGAAGGGAAAAAGGGAGCTTTAAGACAGGGGTTTTTAATTGTGGTCAACCACTGACTCTTTTTTGGGGGGCCGGGGCCACTGAACCCAGGGCCACATCCCCAGTCCTTTTTAAAACTTTTTATTTTGAAACAGGGTCTCACCAAGTTGCTGGGGGCCTTGTTAAACTGCTGGGATTATAGATGTGTGCCACTGCACCAGCCAACCTGCTGCCTCTTGAGAAATGGTCATTTCTGTTTATGTATGGAGTATTTGTGTACAATTTGCTTGGTGGCTGACCTGTTTTCAGATTATTGAAAAGATCAGATGGCATGTTAAATAACTTGTTTTCACATCCCTTCAGGAATATGTGCAAGTGGGAACTTGACTGTTTTAGAACTTGGATGAGATAGTTGAAGTTGAGTCTGTCAGGCTGCTGGGATGCACCTCTTTAGTTATTTAGATTCTTCCTACTGTCTGCCTTTGAGGTAGGAGCTAATAGTAAGAGTCTGCGGTATGTGTTAGAGCTAGTAATACGTTTTTAAATTGCTGCATGTAGTATATGCACTTTTCCTGTTCACATGGACTCGGCAGGCATGTAGACAATCAACCTATTACATTCGGTGGGAAGGACTACTTGGAATAGGGTTTCCGTTATCAGCATCTCTTTGCCATGAGGGAGCGCCTGCCATCTCAATATCCTGAAGCCAGCAGATTTGAAGCGGCCGCAGACTGCACTATGTTGGAAACTATTATTAAAGATAAACTTAGCAAAGAGGTATGGGGGAAGTTGGGGTGGGGAGAGGGAGGAAAGGAGAGACAAGCTATCAGGTGGAGTTTCAGCCTTCGTTGGGGGAAAAAAATCAACGATTGAAAGCATTTTGGTTTTTCTCAGAAAACTGAATTGACTGGGAGCCCATGTGAAGTGTGAAGTGCAAGCTCAGACGTGGGATCACTTAGGATCACCTGCTAGGACAAATGTTCCTGTTTCCCACCAGCCAGCCAGTCTTTCTTTGATGAACAGAGCTTTCTCTTAAGTCAACAGTTAAGGCCTAATTGGATCATTGGTGTGGTGTCACGGTAATTAACGCACAGCCTGAGAGTAGTTCCATAAATGTCAGTCTGAGCAGTAGCAAGCTCTGCCCAGCAAGCGGAGGGGGCTGTGGGACACTGCCAGCAATACCCATGTTCCATTGTTCTTGCCCTGAGGAAGAAATAGCAAGAATATCTCCAGGATACATGTGTTATACAGACACTAAAAAAATTTCAACAATGGCTGACTAGTGATTAGGGCTTTATTATTATGCTTAGCTAAGAATAGATTAAAATGACCCAGAGAAAGAGCACAGTGTTCTCATTGATTTTGTGTCTTGTTCATTGGCTAAGACGGGGACCAACCTGAGCTGGTTTAAACCTAACGAAGGACTTCAGTGGGCAAATGTGGGAGGTGTGTCTTGCTCAAATGCAAGAGCAGAACAAGGAGGCCTCTGGAGAAGGCTGGCCTCAGGGTAGGAAAGCTCCAGGTGCTCTCCACCTCCACTCTCTGCAAGGCCACTGCCTCAGTTTTTTTCCCTCCACCTGGAAGTTTTCTCCACTGGAGTTCTAGGAAATGTCCAATATTCAGTTCTCTGGTGAAAGAAAAGCTTTCATTTGTCGTGTTTGCCAATTCCCATGGTGTCAATACTTCCACCATGGAGGTTGGCAAACACTGAATCAACGCTGCCTACATGTGGGCAGAGTCAGGAAGAAATGTGCAGTGGCACAACAGTATGTAGTGTTTCCGCAGTGTAGGTTATGGATGCAAATAATCTCAAGAGCATCCATAATAATAAAATGTAATAACATAATTAAGAGGATGAGTTCTGAGGAGTTGCTACCCTTATTTTTAATGTAATTTAGATTTATGTAAGTTAATTTGTGTGTGTGTGTGTGTGTGTGTGTGTGTGTGTGTGTGGTGTGGTGCTAGGGACTGAATCCAAGGCCTCACACATGACTGCAAAGTACTGTACCACAGAGCTACACCCTGAACAAGTTAATTTTTAATAATGGCTGGGTTAACAATTTGACTTGCTAAATTCCTGATAATTTAATAATCGGCTCTTGGAAGCTGGTATACATGAGATGTTTCTAGCATACCACTGTCCTCTCCGCCCCCCACAACACAAGGCTAGCTCTCTCCCAGAGGGATCCCTTAATGGCCTCATTTTATTTTCTGAATTCTATGTTCTGGGCATTATTGTCTCCATTTTGCAGATGAAGAAACTGAGGCCCAGAAAATTTAGTGATCCAGTTAAGGTCACACAGCTAGTAAACTGCAGAGTAGAAATTCACATCCAAGCTGTTCCTTAGCCTCAACTGGGTTCTCTCTTGTGCAGACATGATGTGCAAAATTGGATGCTCAATCAATGTGATAAAATTTCTGACATTCTGGAGAAATGGCAATAATTGGGATAGAGGAAAAGGGGGGAAAGAAGAGAATTTGAATAAGGGAGAGCAAAAGCATATATTATTTTTACCTCTTCCCCCCACTCCCGCTCCCCCCCCCCTCCCCCCGCCAAACCCAACCTCACTGCAACTAACCTCTCTTTCTTCTAATCTCTGGGGATGAGAGGTAGATACTGACCTCATTGTAATTTGGGGTTTTGTTGCAGATCATGTCAGGTTGAATAGGGGTGTAGATGCTCATTTTTTACCTACTTCATTGTTTGCTTCCCTGGTCACTTTTGTGTGCTTCTGCCCCCAGGTATTGAGCATAGTTAATTCTTCCTGCAATTAGAATTCATGGTCAGCTAAGCGGAACTAATGCAACAAACCGTTTTTACTTTGAAGGTTATATTACATGTTTCCAGGCTCCTGCGGAAAAGGCTCTTTATGAATAAGATATTCTTGGCTATCTCTAGGAATTTAATTTTCCTTTTTCTGAATTTTCAAACCTGCCTATTGAATTCGTTTATGCGATTCCCCAGGAAGTACGCAGAGTCAGACAGACAACAGGACAGAGTCAAATTGTGAGCATTTAAAAATGTTTCCTTCTCTGGGGTCAGAGAATAAGAGTACACACCACTGCCTATCTTAGAGTGGCTGTCTCTTCATTTTACCAGTTCCTTTGATGTATGTATATCGTTACTTAATTGCTTCAGAAAAAAAAAAAAGATTCCCACTCATGTAAAATAGATACAAGGAGAGGACTGAGAATTCTGACTTCTAATCATTTCAAAACTAGATGCAGTGGTTGCAGGTCATTTCCCAGGTAGTAAGAAATATCCTTTAAAATTTTTTTGAGAATTGCCAAGTGTGACCTCATACTGGATGCATGATACCAATGAATACTTTAAGTGGCCCCAAATGGTCAGAAAATTCATTTAGCTGCTTTGGAGAGATTCTAATGACTCCAAAATGATGACACACATCAGCCAGTTCAGAGTCCTATAAATGTGTTTCGGCAGAGCGAGCCCATCCTGTCTCCTAGCTGTTCAGCACGGTAGATGCGCTGACCATGCTATTTTGTCCTATTTTCTTTTTTTGAAATCCTCCTTAGAGTTAAAAATAGCATCAGAGTTGCAACTAATGGTCTTTAGAGATTTATATTACTTGAAAAAACAAAGAAAAATCTAGGAAAGAAGTAATATTGACTTTTTAAAAAAGATGCCTTTAATTCTTAGTTTCTGAATCTTAACATACCAGATTTTGTTTACATTTTCCTTTTCAATGTAAAAGTTTTTTTTTTTTTTTTTTAATTTCTTATTTTAAAATCTACACTTAATCTTTTGGAACCACCGAGTCTTATGCTCATTGGATCCTTTGCCATTTTGCTTAGGTCACAGGAAGCTCTGTACCAAACTTGTGGATGGCTTCTGGCCTGGTCCCCAGGGTGCTGGACGGTATATATAAACCTTATCTCTGGATCCTGCTCCGTGCCTACCCCTACTGATTTTGTTTTTTCTTATTTGTTAATGGCTATGTATAATCCACCTGCCCTTCTCCACCTTAAAAAAAATGGTGACTTATATAGAATGAGAAGATGGTAAAGGATTCCTCAGTTCCTAAGGCCCCATTTTTCTGCTGGGATTGAGGTCTTCTTCTCAGGTTAACTCTGGTTCATTTACTTCCCCTCTGGGACCCCACCCAGAGCTGGATTCCTAGTGCCCAGTGGGGAGGGCAGTAAGGAGACAAAGCGCGGATGCTGAGATGGCCAATGAGCCACTTAGCAAGAAGGCCAGGAAGCTCACTTCAAAGGACTCTGCAGCCTAGTGGGAGGAAGCAATTCTGCTCTTGGTGAGTGAGGTCTTCCTGGTTTCAGCTGCAGTGTGGCCAGGGCACATGAGCAGGGCCTTTCTGGGGTACTGTGCCCAACTCAGGGACCAGAGTCTACAAACCCTCTTGTGGTGAAATATACACATACAGATTTAAAAAGATGGCTTCCTTTCCCTCCTTCCTCCTCACCCCTTTCTTCTGCCTCAGGTTTCTCTTGAGGCCAATCTCCAGTTCCCTGTGGGATCTCCTAAGACCACATTCACTTGGAGGGATATTGCCGAGTTGCTTCTGTGACCCTTGTGTGGGCCATGCCGTGCCCTCCCCAGGGAAGAAGGGGAGGTCTCCTTAGAAAATATCTATTTTCCCTAGAGGATTTACTAAAAGAACAGTATAAACCTAGTTGCTTCTGGAAGAAAAAGTAAAAAGGAGATTTCTCTTCTAAAATCTGTTTGGTTAATAAGATTCCTAAACAAACACACACATAAAATGGAAGGCCATGATTTGCTCAGATTAAAGCATAAAATTCTTTCTCTTGTGACACACTGTAAGATCATGGCTCTCTCCTCCCAGAGAATGCTGCAGACGTGTAAGCCAGTCTACTGACTGCTCATTTCTGGGAAGGGGGAAAGACATGTGTTGGTAGATTTCTTCTCAGAATGTGTGGATATGACAACGGGAATTTCTGACGAGTCAAGTAGAAGTGATCAAAGCTTGCAATGCGAATCAGTTAACATCTGTAATTTTCCTTGTTCTCCAATGCCATTAGTTATTTCAAGGGTAAAAAAGGATGTTTTACTTAATTTTTTTGAATCTTACTAGGTACCCGTAGCTTAACTTAATGATTTGTATAAGTGATAGTAATTGCTGGGACTACAGTTGAGTATTATTAGCTATAAAATGAACATGGTTATATGTCCAACAGAACTAGCAAGGGACAGAAATGCAGTTGTATCCAAGAGAAAATAATTACAGCAATAATCAGTGTAATTCATGATAATGGCTGAATTGAATTTCACACCATAGCTCCAAGCACTTACATTTAATGAATGTAGTTTGTGCTTGTTTACTAAAAAGGTTTTTAGCAGAAAATCGATAATGTAACTTCAGTGTTTCTAATTGCAAATGCAATTATTTTTTTTAAAGCAGTGGTTCAATAAGGATTTTGTAGAGAAAATTGAGGTATGTGAGTGCTGCAAATGCCAGCGCTTTAATTAGTCTACCTGTACATTAGTGCCATGGTGCCTTAATATCTATTTATTACAACATATTGATTAAAATGGATTTGTATTCAATTTTAAGGCTAGCTAATGTAATGGACATTGAAACTTTTCTGGGAGCATTGGCTGGGATTACAACATGTCGCTGGGTAATGAGGCTTTCTTCAAGAGGCGATTTCAGAACTTGTCTGACAAACCTGGTGGTGGGTTCAAGGAGGGGTGGGCCGGGACACGCACCAGTGTCCATAGAGCCAGCAGCAGGGACATGTTCCAAAACATAGAAACGTTGACATTTATTAAGACTTGCAGATTCCTGCTTACTTGGGACAGCTTGTTTGTGGCTTTTCTGAGCTTGGAATGTCTACGATCTTCTCCAGAGGAAAAAGCCCTCAGACAGATTTCTGAGTGTGGATCCTCAGCTAGTCTCACCAGACCCCCATTCAGAAGAAGCTGGGGAACACACAGTGCCTGGCACCTGCGGCCTCCAGAAAATCTCTTGGGCGTTCATGGTTCGTGCTGGTGTTAGGTGGATTAGCTTTCTTCGCCTAGCTGTATTTATTTCTCAAAACTAACCCTGGGATTAACCTTCTTTTCTCCTGGCTTCTGTGGTCATTGTCACCATTACACCGTGGCCATCACCACCCTCTTCCCTGATGTCCCAAGGTCATGGTCTTGCTGGGCATTATGGGACCCTTATCTCACCAGAGGGTGAAGATTTGCTCTTGAGAAGTTGAAAATCCAGGCGCTAACATCTTATGTACATGGGAGAGTTGGGGTTTAATCTGACTTTGATGGTATCCTGGTGTCACTATCTCAAGTTAACTTTGAACTTGAGTCAGGGGAAGGGGTGGAATTTTGTATTATAAATTTATAAGTAGCTTAGATATACTGTTGAACTCCAAAAGGTTCTTAAATCCCTACTCATACAGTATTGCCAGGGGTCTCTGTGGGAAGCAGGTTTTCCTGCACACCTGAGTTCCAACAGGCTCTTCTCTCATTGCTTTATTAACATGAGCCTCTGCCAGGAGACCTGTTGAGCTTCTGGGTCACCATGACCAGGCCTGGGGTGCTGGCTTTTTAGAACTGCCCCCTGCCCTCCCAAGGCCCTGCAAGGCTCCTACCATCTCCAGGGAACCTTTCATAAGAATCCAGGGTCCAGGGACCACACTTCCTCTCTGGCTTCCTATGACATTTGACATAAGAGGCCACTCAATGGATATTTCCCACAGGTGACACACTATGCTAGGCCCATCACATGAGTCATCTGTTTTAACAACAGCTCTTTGAGCAAGGTAGTATTGTTACTCCCATCTACCAGATGAGGAAAGGGGGGTTCAGTGAGTTAAATCAGTGGCCCAGGTAGCGATGACTAGATAAGTCAGGGGAGGAGCTAGAGTTCCAAGCGCTCTTTGGCATGCCACTGGCTCCCTGGTGTCTGTCTTGTGTTCATCACCAAAACTACCCACTGTTATTGGGGGTGACATCAAATGTTTGTTTTTCTCAACTCTGAGCTAAAAATTAGATTTTGGTCTGTTCCTCCCCCACCTCCCTTGACCCATGGTGCCCTGTTCATAAGTCAGTAGCTGTTAGGTGAGTGAGTGAATGATGTTGAGGTGCAGGCAGATCTGACTTGACTGTGTCCCTCTTTGCAGACAGCACACTCCCTTCATGATGGCTCTCCCTGGAGTCTGGGGCTGAGGCATCTGTCTCTTGCAGTGTGTTGAGACCCTGCTGGCACCTGGATGGTAGCCCATGCATGTACCTTTCATCTTCACAGATGCCTCCCAGAGAGCACGTGAGGTGCGAGCATTTGTCAGGGCAGGATGATGGGGTAGGAAGAAGGACTCAGGTCCCACCCGCATATGGACTACCTACCCTCCAAGAGTCCCTTCCCTTCCTGAACCTGGATTTGTACTTCTGCAAAATGGAGCGAAGATCTCTGCCCTGACTTCCTCCTGGTCTTGATGACAAGGCTCAGAGGGGATCTTTTATTCTCCCTGCATTTTGGAAAATTTAAAGTGCTTGGTTCACGAGGGAATCTGTCCAAATAAGGAGGAGGATAAACAAAAGCCAGCCGAGGATTGGGATTTCTGGTATCTGATTCAGTCAGGCCCATTCGTAAACAGTCCAGAAGCAGCCCATTCTTTGCACCTCAGTGAGGAGACATCCAGTCCTTTGACAGCTTGTGCTCAGCCCACCTCTCCTCATCTTCTTGGCACATTTGTCTGCACAATATGGCTCCGTGGAGCTGACCAGGAGCCCCTGCCTGACGGAATGATCTCTCTGCTGGGCTGGAAAAGGCAGATACCCTAACTATTTGACCAACAAATGTATAGAAAATAGTGACTGGTAAGTAGTAATTACGTCATAATCTTGTCCAAAGAAAATGCAGGCTCAAATTAAGATGATTTCACCAGGAAAACATTAAGGTATACAAAGAGTTCTTAATAAATAGAAATAAATAGTGGAGGGTTTGTGCCGTGGTTATTTTCGATGGTTATCTGCCCTCGCCGCTGCTGCTCGGGCTGCATTTTCCGTGGGGCTTAGCGCGGCATTTTGCTCTACAAAAACAACTAGCTCCTTTCCAGCCAATGATTACTTGTAATTATGCTTTCCCCTGCTATTATTCTAATAGACCTGTCATGTTGCTCGGAGGACTCTGGCGTTTGGAATATACAACGGCTTTTATGGATGGACTGCTGGAACACTTAATATAGCTCTATTTTTGAATTATCAAGTTCTATCCTTTTGAAGTCTGTGTTAGTGGAACTCCTATTTATGAGATGTGCTGTGCTTAAAGGTTTGCTATTGATGAAGAGGTCCAACAGAGCCTTTATCGTAAGTACGGCAGCATTCTCTCTGAGAGATAAATAGCCGTGCTAAAAGGTATGGTGTGTACCTAGGCTGCAAATTACTAGCCAAGTACCTCATAACAGTATACTTCAAAAATACCTTTATGCTTCTTGTTTGTTCTCTTTTCCATAGAGATGAATGACATTTCTTAAAACACAGAGGGGTGGGAGCATGCTGGTCATCACTGGTCATCACCATTAATTGGGTTGGAAGAACACGTTCGGTCTGGCGCAGTGTCCATCTGAGGACATTTGCACAGTCACAGCTCACGTCTGCTGTGCTTGCTGCTTCAGGAATTCACCTTGCTTTAGGTTCCTTCAACTCAAGGGCAGACTGGACTGGATGCAAGCACGTTTTGGAGGGGCAAGAGGGTTTATGAAAATGCATCAGCCAGGCAGTGGCTCCGGGGCTGGGGAATCTGATCAAACTGCTGGGGGCGGAGCCAGGGCCCACAGCATCCGGAAGTGGTGTGCAGAGTGGGCCGCCCATGGCTGTGCTCTGCCACCCTCACACTGGGCAGGCAGCACTGGAGATCTTAGAAGGGGGCGACCTGGTGCTGAAGTTGCCATCAGATGTGGTTCTCAAAGGTCTGATTATCTGGGCACCTTGAGCATCAGCTTGGGTTGAAGTTTCCCTTAGAAACCACCAAACAGCTCATTTGTGGGCCCAAAGGTGGAGGCATTTGAAGTGAGAGTAGTTGGACAACGCAGGCACTTATTTTAGCGCTGGCGGATATCGGGTGGAAAGACACATTGTGGTTGACACACATAAGAATTTGGGGAATGTGTACTCTGGCCCCCTCATGTGCAGAAATTAACTGAGACCCTCCTAGCTCCTAGCAGGCATCCCAGAAGCAGACATAACTCCGCTGGCAGCTGACATGGAAAACTCAGAGGCAGGACCACGGAGCAGCTGCTGACCATGTGACAAGAATTCACATCGATTCCCCAAAGAAGGCAGGCTGTTGCTCCAGAGGGCTTGCCTGGTGTTTTTCATTTGGAACCTTCATGCATCAGAACCTTGACTACACTCTCCCTGTCTAATTCATCTTCACCCATATATTTTACCATTACGGATAGCCTTCCCCTTAAGCTTGTCTATTTACTAGCTGGTGTGACAGATGACAGCAACTCTGAGCCATGTTAGATGGCATTTGTATGACTCTGGTGCCAGAAGCATTCTAAGCGCCGGTGTTGCATATTTATTGATCTCCATATTCCCAATAATCTGATGCCCGTCATATTTGACAACATTATGTGGAGAGGTCAGCTAGATGGGGCTAATGAAACTGTTTCCAAGATGGATGTTGTTTTCCACAACATTACCCTTGCAAATAGCTGTCAGTGGGGTATTTCACTGTGGGCCAGGCATTTGAGAACCTTCTTTCTTTTTTCTCTTTTAAATAGTTGACGCTAACATTAAACAAAACCTGCAGCTATGAAAGCTCAGTATGTATATGTGAGAGAAAACATGGACGTCCTGGCATCTTTCCAAATGAAAATCTTATTAACAGACATGATGCTTGTGGCAAAGTCCTCAGCAATTGGAGATTGGCTGCGCTGTCTAAAATGCTTGACGGATTAGCCCAAGATGATGTGAAGGACCAAATGGGAAACCGTGAAGTTCAGAGGATTAAACCGGCAAATAGAAAGGCTTGCTGCAGTCCAGAGGCATGCAGTGCTTTCTGACTCTTTCTAAGCTTCTATGATGCTGTGAGTAGCCGGCACAAAATGCACTGAAGTTTAGATAAATCTTTGCAGGGAAAAGAAAGGATTTACAAAGTGAATCCAATTCAATGAAATTCTGCACATGAATTAAGAATGCTGGAAATGTATTAGGGACACTAATGAAAATATTAAAGGTGGACTTCCTGTAGAGAGTCCCTCAAGAGTCATGCAAAGTGGCATTTTGGAGACTCCCAGCTCTCTGTACAGAGGGTTTCTATGTTGGACAGTGATCCTGATGGCTTTCTTGTGAGTGTATCCTGATTCTGTTCCAGTGGATATTTAATCAGTCAAAACTCATTAGGTAGTTGTAACCACCTACATGCTGATGCAGCTTTTGAGAACCATGTTGCATATCTTGGAGAATTTTGAGTTTTAAAGAAAAGCATAGTAAATCCTTAGTGTGAAATGCAGTGTTTTATAAAAGCAGACATAATAATCGGGCTCCTTCATAACAATATTCTTCTTCCAACTCTACCCTAGAACAGACACAAACAGGAATCTCCAATGAAGTTATTAAATCCTTGGCTGCTGGCTCATCCAGAATTTTCCCAGCAATGAATTCATTTACCCAGTGCTAGCATTTGGGAACTTTAATTCATCACATTGCTTACGGTCACAAAAATTGAAGAACTCCTTGATTGTTTATTTTGTAGGGTTGAGGGAAGGATGCTGGAGAAGAGCTGATTAACTATTGAGCCTTTTCTTTGGTGGGTTTCAGCACCTCTTCTGTCATACCCTCTTTCAGGTTATATCTTTTGCATTGTGTGGAATGAAGAGGCAGAAAAGAATTGCTGAGGTCAAGAGCAGTGAAGTTCAGAGTGAAGCAGATACTTATGTTCTTTTCACACGGAAAACTTCTTCCCTTTCTCCTCTCTCATGGAACATACATATCATCAAAAAAGTATGTTCTCTCTTTGATGAATGCCTAAGAGTAATAAGGGAAACAAAGTCAGGCAAATAAAAGTCAGCTTCAAGTAAGGCAGATAGATACAGCATCCTGCTATGATTTAAGAGACACAATTCTCATTAAAGAAAAACACCATCAAAAGGTAATATGTGAGAGATGCAAGTTAAAGCTACCCTAGGTAGCTTTAATTTAGGCATGAGCAAATTACATGGATGGTAGTTGCTATAGTAACTAGTAGACAATATGGCATTTATGTTGCTATTGAGATATCTTGTACTTTACCAAAATAAGGGGGAGAAAGACTTCCAGGAACATCCAAACAATACGTGGAGGGAACAATTCTCATAAACATTTTACTTCTTCCATTTTAGTGTTTATTTATAATGGAATGAGTATCTACAATTATATACAGCCCGTGGGTTGTTTTGTTGTTCTTTTTAATATTTTTCCTGTCTGAGATGTCCCTTTCAAAGCCCAGTCCCCGTGGCATAGCTGAGGGCATCCTGGCTGCCACCTTGGCTGGTTTCCAAGAGAATTCTGGTTCCATGTGGTGTGTCATGCAATGCAAGCCAATGTGGATCTGCTAAAATCGGACCCAAAGGGCAAGAAGGCTAGAGACTTTAGGAAAGGAGAGATGCTGTGAGAGGTTGTGATTTAATGCATTTATGGAGTATTTGGTAATTACCACCATTCTGAAAAGCATTTTTGGAAATAATTAAGGTGTTTCAAACAGGCCTGTGCTGAAATGCACTTGTCTTACATGCAAGGCTACAGTTGGTGGGGAAGCGGGGGAGAGCCTGGTGAAGGGGGCAGTTGCCATTTGCCTTGAGAGTTTGGCAGGCGACTCAGGTCTCAATTTAGGTTTTGGAGCCTGGCAGCTAATTTTATCACAAGACACCCAATCTTTCACAGTTACAGAACACTAGTTCCAAATATGGTTGGGGCCAACTGGGTATGCTTCCAGTCTTTTAAAATTCCTAAAGCAAAACAGATTTATATTAATTTAGTTTAAAAATTAATGTCAATAGGGATTTCTCACATTTAGGATGGAAAGGGAGAGTCTTAAGAAGGGAAAATGCAGAAGGAGGGTCCCAGTGATTCCAAACAATGGGAGTAATGGATACCGAGTCTAGATGCACCGAGATGTCTCGCTCCCGCAGTGTCCCCCACTTCTCTCTCTCAGTCCAGCTTCATGAGCAACGTTCTCTCCACAAGGCCGCGTGGAGTAGAGGAGCAAGCATGGTCTTTGTCAGGAAATTGGTGTTTTGGTCCCAACTCTGCTGTTTCTTTGATTGTGGCCTAATCCTGTGTCCAATAAGATTTCTCACTTGTAAAATGTCTCTAGTTATGCCAACCTGGTCATTTGGAACTTGTGTTAGTCACCTTCCTGTCACTGTAACAAATCCCTGAGATAATCAGCTTATAAAGATGCAATGGTATCCTTGGTCCTGCTGGCTTCAGAGGGCCCTGTCATTCTTCATATTCTATAATTATATGGCCTACACTTCCCCAAATTCCTGAATAATGTATCTTTCCTTTAAAAAAAAAGTGTTCAAAGACCTCTCCCATCTTCATGGCCAAATATAAATCCATCTTCTTTTCCTGTATTTGAAGAGCTGCTCAAATCAAAAGCCGATTTGAAATGAAGTCGTGTGTCTTCCAGGCAAGGCTTCCGGAGCTGGAAGGAAATCCTCAGTCTGAGCACTTTGCCTTCAGGCTGAAAGTGGGTTTAATTCCTGTGTCATAAATGAAGCAGTTGAATGAAGCAGTTGAGTTCAAGTGACCAGTACCATCTCATGACCCCCAGTAACTTGGGAGACTCGACTTGCTATGCCTTTATACTCAGAGGGCTCACAGAAGGAGGCTGTTCAAAGGGAAAATATTTAAAGGCAAGGACATTGAGTCTTCACTCAGTTACTGTCCAGGTAAACACTGCATCTTCTGAGAAAGATGGCGGCCGAGGACCTCCAGCAGCTGGGGAGGGAGAAGGAGAGAATTGCCCAAGGCTGGCTTTGGGTCCCCTGACTCCACCCTAAGCCCTCAAACCCTTGGTGCCTGCATGGCATCTCACCTGTGCAGAGCTCATTCAACTGTGAAGTAAACGAGTGAGAATCAATTTTTCTGTCTAGCCCCAGAAATGCTTTGGAATAATATGTCAAAATGGTTATCTCATCTGTTGAAATTGGCTGGGAAGTATCCGAATTTCTCTGGATATTTATGAGACAGCAGCGTACCGGCTGGCTCTCTACATGTGAATGAGACTTCACAGGTTCCTGGAGAATGTATGGGCAGCCCAGCACATTTATTTTTACAGGGGGTAATTATTACAGTCTCTCCTTTCAGAAATGAGCCCTGTGTTTTATGTTTTCTGTGAGAACTTGTGAAATATTAAGATATTTTACTGCCTTAATGTTCTGAATTGTTTGCCTCTCCATATTGCAATCTAAAACTCATTAACAGTTGAACAATTTAATCAGAATGAATCAAGTTGCGAAATGGATACATGGGCAGTTCACATAGCTATAAAGCATGGCTGAAACTTTTCTGAACAGCTTAATAAAACTTAGAAGGCAGCAAGAAATAAATGATGATCCTGGACAGTCTCAGGGTAAACAGAACCTGGAGCCATGAACTTGGTAATTGTTCTTCCTCACTCAGCACATTTGCCAAGCTTGATCTTAATTCATGGGATGGACCCATGATTATGGGGATTTAAGTTGACAGTCCTTCTGTAAGATTTTTCTCTTAATAATTGGCATGATCAGGGAAGCAAAGTGAAAGTAGGTAGGTACCTTAGGCCTGACCTCAATTCCAGGGCTGATCCTCCATTAGAAACAGACCGCAGGGATGCTGGAGGCTCCCACCCACAGTTCGTGGGGGAAGATCTCAATTTCAAGAGTGATCTTTTAATTGTACTTTCAAAATATTATCTATACCAGAATCCTCTTTGCAGAAGCACCTAAGTGAGTTTTGGTTTCATTTGGGCTGTACCTACATTAGATACTTCCAAGTGTTTGGCAGAGTCACTGTGTTATGCATTTGGCTTTAAGATCACCATTGGGTGACCAACTTAATCTAGGTAGCCCACGATGTGTCCTTGTTAGCCAACTGGGAGGCCACTGACTCTCAGGCAAATGGGGATGGTTGCCTGACATCAGTCTTATGCCCCAGATACTTTCTGGCCTCAGTGCCTGAAATTATTTTCCCTCCAAATGCAAGAATTTCACTTATAACTCTTCAGCAGATGGCTGTGTGGAATTATTATACACTTTTCATTGGTAATCTTTACCTCGTCTTCTGAGAACGTGTTGAAGTGTCTATTTAGGCTTCCAGGATATGCCTCGGTATTAGAAGTTCATCTCTATGTGGTCAGTGAGAATTATAAAACAACAATATAAACAATATATTGTACATTCTTAATATTGTAAGTTCAAATTGCATATGCCACACACCTTTGATATTTTTGTAATTTTCACTAGCAAAGTGCAGTTCCTATCCTGGACATACTCAGGTGTCACTTTACTTTCTTTCTCAGTATTAAGCTTTGCCTTCAGGAGTGGGTTTCTTCAGACAGACCCCACTTCTCACCATCCAGTCTTACTCTTTGAATGCATCTCACCACTTCCTAGCTGTGCCACGCAGGTGAACACCATCTGGTGAGAAGCTTCCGTTTCCTCTGTGAAGTGGAGGTGGTAAGGTGGATGCTATGGGGTCACCACAGTTTCAGCTCATGAGGGGAAAAGTGCTTTGGTGCTTGAGAATGTGCTGGACAGAGACGTGGCGAGTCTGACTGTTGCTGTGGGCTGTGCCAGCTGGCAGAGGCCCTCAGCTATTCACTGGGACATGCTGATTCCAGCCTAAGTGCAAACTCTTGGTCCATGATTTCAGGGTTACCTTGTGACCTATGGCCAAAGAGGAACCACCAGAGCAAGTGCCAACCCAATTCTTCACCAACTTCTGCTGGGCTTGTGGCATATTTTAAGCTCAAAGTCAAGTTGATTATTGTGTAATGATTTGTACATAGAATAATTCCTTCCTAGTTCCTCTCCTTGAGGTTCTGGTCTACCTGGCTTTACTTCTGATGCTTTTTCTAACTGTCCTGTGTTGGGTTAATCAAGATTTGGAAGTTATATGTGTTATTTTCATCCATTTAGTGGCCACACTTAACATTTTAACATACATACTTATACTCACAGATAAAATTTCCCAGTTTCTTTATCCTTCTTCTAAACAATATGAGGTCATTAGAATATTACCTTATCAACCAGAGACAGCACTTACCATTTTAGCAAAGTTAACCATCTACCCTTTTCACTTTTACTGTTATTACTGTTGCATTTATTATTGTTATTATTATTACTATTATTTGGTACTGGGTATTAAACCCAGGGGCTGCTATATCCCATCCCTTTTTTAAATTTTGAGAAAGAGTCTAAGTTGCTTAGGTCCTCACTGAGTTACTGAGGTTGACCTCAAACTTGTGATCCTCTTGCCTCAGACTCCCAAGTTGCTGGGATGACAGGTATGAGCCACCACATCTGGCACCATTGACATTTATGATAATGATGAAACCTTTTATAATCAATTCCAGACATGTCATTCCATGTAGAAACAACTACAGATAATAAGGATCTCCCCCTTTAATATAAAAACTAGGCCATTATCATTAAATTAATAATTTAATTTATTCAAATTAAATTTTGTTTAATTTAAACAAAATCAAATAAGAATAACAATGCTCCTATCCTCCATATGTTTTTTTACAGTTGGTTTGTTTGAGTGAGTAGCCAGATCAGATTCACATACCACATTGGATATTTTCTTAAGTGTATCCTGCCCCCATGTCCTCATTTTAAAAAACCATTTATATTTTGAAGAAAATGTGAAATGCCCCATGGTCTGAATTTTGTTGGTTTCTTCAAGCTGGTGTTCTGTAGTTTATTCTTCTTTTTCCTGAAATAAACAAGATTGAATTCTACAACTATTTTAAATTCAGGACTTTTAGGGTCATAAGACTTTGGAGATATGGCTGTGTATTGACTGGGTCACATCACAAGGCATAGAAATGTCTGAGTTCCATTTTTACTGGTTTATCAGGGTTCAGGTGATATCAGCTGAATCCTTCATTATGAAACCAGAACTTAATAATTTAAAAAATGTATGGTGAAATAAAAAAGAAAAATTGGGGTCAAATATATATATAAATATAGGTAAATTCACATAACAAAATTCACTACCTTGAACACTTTAAAGTGAGCTACACTGCAGTGGCAGTAAGCATGTTCAGGTCATCGTGCGACCATCCCTACTATCCACCTCCAGAATCTTTTCATCGTTGCTGCTGTGGTTTGAATGTGTCCCCTCCAAGATTCAGGTGTTGCCAGTGTGATCGTGTTAAGAGGCAGTAGGGCTTTGAAGAGGGGATGAGATCCTGAGGGCTCCTTCTTTGTGAATGGGATTAAAGCCCTTATAAAGGAGGCTTTGCACAGTGTGAGGCTCACTTGTCCTTCCACAGGATGCAGCTACAAGGTGCCATTTTGGAAGCAGAGAGCAGCCCTCCAGACAACCTGCTGGTTCCTTGATCTTAGACTTCACAGTCTTCATAACTGTGAAAGAATAATTTTCTGCTCTTTATAAATTACCCACTTTCAGGTATTTTGTTATAGCTACTCACACAAAGATAATCCCCGGTGGAAACTGGATCCATTAACTTCCCCCACCCCCAACCTGTGGTTCCAGCCCCTGGCAAACACCATTCTACTTTCTGTTGCTATGAATCTGATTACTCTGGGTGCCACATATGTGTGAAATCATACAGAATTTGTCTTATTGTGACTGGCTTATTTCACTTAGCATAATGTCTTTAAGGTTTATCCACATTGTTGCTTATGACAGGACTTAATTTTTGAAGACTGAATAATATTTCATTGTATGTATATGCCACATTTTGTTGACCTATTGATGAACATTGGGATTGTGTCTCTTTTGGCTGTTGTGAACAGTGTTGCTATTGACATGGGTCTACTCACTTAATGCTTTTACTATTCATTATTCTGTCATAAATTGCAAAATGGTGATTTTTTTTAATAATACTTTCCTCTTTATAATTTTCAGAATAATGAATTGAGGTACCGGTATTCTATAAAGTTGAAAGAAGTTTTTGTTTGTTTGTTTGTTTTTTAGCCAAATTTTTTTCATAGCTCTCCACATCAGTTCCTGTCTTATTGGTCCAACTCCAGCAGCTTTTTAATCACTACTTTGTTTTCTGTCACAAAATGATATTCCATATTAATCTTGTACATTTCATACCCATTCCAATAAACCCTCCTTCCTCTGGGACATGGTGGTGTTTGGAAGATGGACATGTGGTGTGTTTGTGGTGAACTCTTATGTTTCTAGGCTTTTCTGTAAAGAAAGCTAAAATGTGTAATTTTTTTGAAAAAGAGAAATAACTATGAAGTCATACTGACATTTTATTTTTTAGTTGTTGATGGACCTTTATTTTCTTTCTTTCTTTCTATGTGGTACTGAGAATCGAACCCAGTTCCTCATGCATGCTAGGCAAGCACTGTACCACTGAGCCCAAACCCCAGCCCCATACTGACATTTTCAATTCAAGTTTAGAATCGGTGTTTTGAATTTGAGATCCTTCTATGTCAGCCTCTTCAGTAGCTGGAATTACAGGTGTGCACCACCAGGCCTGGCCATATGGTCTCTCTTATGAAAATCTTGATTCTGTTAGACTAACATAATTATTTATTTTATTGTAGATTGTATCATTAGTGGCTTCAAAATAACAACAGCAATGTTTGTATGATAAATAAGCTACTGAACACAGCTGAAGATTTCTTTTGGGTTCTTTTTGTCCTTGAATTATATTCCTCAGGGATATACAGCCAATGCTGTGTGTTACAGTCAGTGGAAGCAACTGGCTCCCCGTTGCTTTGTCTGTAACACCCAATTGATATATAGTTACATGCATTTGCTTCAGTATATTTTCAAGTTTTGAGATTGTTCTTTTTTAAGTTGCCTTTTTAACCATGCAAACCATGGTTCTAAACTAAAACAAAATACAGTATCCAATAGGGGACAGACACGGAAATCTTGTTTCCAACTTTCCCCTTCTGTTTTGTTTCTTCTTCCTGTATGAAATCATTTTCATGAGTTTTTGGTTTATCTTTCAGTTATTTCTTTTTGGAAATATAAGCAAAATAACACACAAACACTTTCTGGTGTGCCCGGTATGGCATTGTGATATTATTCTAAGTGTTGGAAATTTTGGGTTATCTGTACCATTTACATATTATAATTAACATTGAAACCAATAGCTTTGTGGTTACATGGTTTTGCATTTTTTCCAGGATATCCTGGCGATAGATTCTTAGAAATAGGATTGATGGTTAAGGGGTGATGCAGGGCAAATTTGTTAGGTGCCGCTGATTCCCCTCCTAGGGCTTGCCGCCATCCTATACCCACCCAGCAGTTTGTGGGCTTCCCTGTTTCCTGTAGCAACTGCCACTTTTTCTGCTGGGACAGTCACAGCATTGATTGTTTTTAGATTCCTGTATCGCGTGGATTGTGCGAAGCTGGAACCCTCCCCTCTGTGTGCCTGGAGTTTTGACTGGTTGGAGGATGGGGGGGCCTTTTCCCTCCACCCCAGTGAGCCGCATCCGATGACACTACTTTTTTGCTGCTTCTTGAGATAGGAATTTTCCAGTCATATTACGATGGAAGGGCAGGCTTTTGGGGACTCCTCTGTTATGCCGTGTTAGTTGATGATTTCTTTTCAGTGTGGGCCAGAGCCCCGACTCCTCTCCTCATCAGGTGTCCTGTCCTTGGTCCCAAGCTGCTGGGGCTGTGTGTGGATCCTGTACCCTCTTGGACCATGAGTTCCCTTCTGTGCTCGCCGTTCTGGTTTCAGGTGCCCTCTTAAATGCTGGCACCTGGAGATGTCCCCTTTTCCTCGCAGTTTATCTGTGCATTTCCCTCTGGGGAGTGGCGCCTTACCCAGCATTTCTGGGCATCTTGAGTGGGAGGAAGTTCTTTAGAACCTTATGTTGTCTTTTTGCTGGGAGATGCGTGATTCAGGTTTACAATGATCTTACCAAAGGGGGAAGTAGAATGGGAGTTGGGAGTTACTTGCCATGTAAAAGTTTCCTTCAAGGAAGGACTTCAGGGAAGGACTGCTGGAGTGCTGAAAGTAAAGTTTATTTACCCCAAATTGAGTTTCTAAGTATTGCCCAACATCGGGTGTCTCTGCTTGCAAAGGACTATCTCTGTCCTGACGTAGAGTCTGGGACAGTTCTGCATTGCAGGCCCAAGGAGAGAAAAGGCGACCACTAAATTATCCTTTTGGCCTCGTTCCGGAGTTCAGACACCAAACATGCCACAAAACTGTATACGATGGGCCTCTGGGAGGAATAGATCAAGCTGAGAAAAGGAACCTGGATTATCCCTAATGGGATAATTAGGAAAATCCTTTTGTCAATACTGTTTAATTTCTTTTCATATTCCTCCTTGCCCTATTAACAATGTAATCAGTGTGTTCTGATAATTTCTAAGATGACCTTGGATTGACTTTTCCCTTTTAAGAGTGGGCTTTTGGTTTTTTCTTCTAAAATCTCAGATATTTCTAATTGTTGGACTCTGTTGGCTGTGGTTTTGTGCCAGAAACTCTTTATATTGATATTAACCCAAATGGTGGAGAATGGAACTTAATGCTTAATACTTAGCTGGTCTGAGCTTTGTATGCTAATGAGACAGGCAACGCACTGATGATTTATTTTATAGACAGAGAATAGGTTTTGGTGTTACTTGTTGCTGCTATGCCCCCCTTGAAACCTGTTAGGTGTGGAACTTTTTTTTTAGTTGTTAATGGACCTTTATTTTATTTATTTGTATGTGGTGCTGAGAATCTAACCCAGGGCCTCACATATGCTAGGCATGTGCTCTACCACTGAGCTACAACTCCAGCCCCTGGAACTTTTGTTAAAATATATGTTTTAGTTGTAGATGGACGTAACACCTTTATCTTATTTATTTATTTTTATGTGGTGCTGAGGATTGAACCCAGTGCCTCACACGTGCTAGGCAAGTGCTCCACCACTGAGCCACAACCCCAGTCCCTAGGTGCGGAACTTTGAAACCTGGATTTTGAAAATTATTTTTGGAAATCTCCTATAGTCCCCAGAACTCCTAATTGGTCTTTCATTCTCTGATCTATTCCATATTTTATAGTAGCCCAAATGAACAGGCCAAAATGGAAACTCCTAAGCTTTGTAAACAGAGACCTATCACAGCACCCCATGGGTCAGACCTTTTGATGAGCCCCCCGAAGAGCCACCTCTAATCCCCTACCTTTGTACTCAGGGTCTCTGCACAGGGACCAGTGACCATGTCCTTTTCCATGCCCGCCACCCTCAGCTGGCACTGCTCTTGCTCTTTCATTTTTCACAGCCTTGATCTCTGGCTCCTCTCTGGGCCTTCCCCTCAGAGGCCATGCAATGAACTGTTGACATCCGGGAACGCGTGGGGACTAAGGACATGCCTGTATTCCTGGGCCACTGATTTTGAACTTTATCCTGTGATGGCTTTGGCTCTCCCTCCCAATGGTAGTCTTACTTAGCTTTTCCAGCATGACCTGACCCTCTGCTGAGATTAGACTTTTCTCTTTTTTACTGTGATGGTTAAGTTTATGTGCCGACTTGACTGGGTACTGGGTACCCAGATATTTTGCTAAACATTATTTCTGGGTGTGTCTGTCAGGATGTTTCTGGGTAAGATTAGCATTAGAATTGGGCTCAGTAAAGCAGATGGCCCTCTGTAATGCGGGTTAGCATCTTTCAATCCATTGGGAGTCTGAATAGAACAAGAGTTGGAGGAGGGGAGTATTCGTTCCTCCGGCCTAACTGGCATGTTGTCTTCTCTTGTCCTCAAACTGGGATTGACAACATAAGTTCTCCTGATCTGAACCCAGATCTTTGGGTTCCGCATGAGCTACATCACCTACTTTCCTAAGTCTCCAACTTGCAAATGGCAGATTGTGGGACTTCTTGGTCTTCATGAACCCATCCCTATAATAAATTTCTTTCTGTCTATCCTATTGTCTGGATAAACTATACATCTGCCTAGCAAATGCTTACCCATCTCTCAAGATGCACTTCCCTGGTCCCCAGAGCTTGTTCTCCATATCTCTTACCATGTCGAATTATAAACATTCTTCCATTTCTGCCTGGGCAAATGCCTGAGGCCGGTATCTTTCCTGAAGAGGAGATTGATGGCAAAAAGAATGAATAAAAGAACAAATTCAGACAGAGGGTGTTTTCATTAGGTACCCTCTTGCCTGGAGGAAGTTGGACCAGAGCATCTGGCTGTGTGAGGAAAGCAGGCAGTTTTCTCCCTGATGGCAGCCACTTCATTGCCCGTACTCGTCAGCTCTGCCATGAAGGCTACACTAGTTTCTGAGACTTAAAGATATCAGAGGGCAGAAAAGAACTTCTCAGTGCTCTGCCAGGGGCACTGTTCCTCTCAGGGAAGATGCCGAATGAGTCCTGTGAATGAATCTATGTGAGATTGTGAAGGGGTCAGGGAAGATTCATCATCATGTTGAAGAATGATGTGTGGGAAACTGAGAAGGGTGTTAGGACTGTAGGAACATGATGCATGTGTAAGATGGCGCGAGTCGAAGGCAAGAGCTGAGCTGAGCTATGTGTGCAAGAGGTGACCGGAGGCCGAGGGAAGGGAGGAACGCAGAGTCCTGGGCTTTGCTGTGTGGTGAATGGCCTATCTAGTTATTCTTCTGTCTATTTAATCACTTATCTGTCTACCCAGTAATCCATCTATCCTTCCATCAGTCTATCCTCATCAGTCTATCCATCCATCCACCTGTCTACTGTGTATCCATCTATCATCTATCCATTCATCCTCACCACTTCCACAGTATACTAAGGAATAGAAATCCAAATCCCAAAAGACAAAAACACTCTTTTTATCTCTGTGGGACTTTGTGTGTAATGGGAAGAATGTTACACAAGTAATTATTGTGTAATAAGATAATGATTTCAGAGAGATACTGTCTTCCATGCTGTGAGTGAGAGCATAAAAATCTCCTGGAGCAGGAAAGGTTTTACAGAGGAGGTGGTGTTTGACCCAGACCTGAAAAAGAGCATGTGTTCATTGCCTGGTCCTCAGGTTCTTCCTCACCTTGAAAAGAAGGCATGGGGCCAAGTGACGTCCACCAAAATAAAGATTTCTGTCATTTCATGAATGGCAGATGAAGATTTCATACTGGGCTCCAATGAGATATATGGAAGGCTTGTGGGAAGACAACTAGTTAACCACTACACTGGACTTGGGGCACCCCATTTCTAAGAGCCCCCCCCCAGATGCTGCCCAAGAACTGGTCATTGCCCAAGGTTGGAGGAAAAACTCCAGGGTCCAGTTGTTACTTGTTTTCTGGGACAAGCCTTTAAGTGGGCTTTCCAGGCTTGTTCAGGGCCGAGGGCCCATTGTCTGTAGTGTGATAGGAACCCTGTGAATTTTAATAGCCTTCATTCATAGTGATTAAAACCTTAATGAAATTTAATTATCTTGATGTTAAGCGTTTTGTGTTAAGTTATTGCATTCCGACCACTGATTGTTCGCTGCGAGCTTGGGGCAGCTAACCCTACCTCTACCTTAATGGAAAGGAAAGTTGAATATATTTCAATGAAATTTCCCCCAAAGTAATTGCCTTCAATGAAACACCAAGTAGGCGTCGGGATTGAATTTATAAATTGGGCCGGCTGTAGATGAGAGCTACCGTATTTGGCATGGTTCTCATTAATCCATGGGCTCCAGAAGGAGCGATGTGAAAAGTTCAGACTGTAAGTGACAGGTGTTTATGGCCCGCAATTGCATTAAACAGGCTCTTAAATGCAGGTTAAAGGCCTCTGTGAAATATAGAATATACCTTAAACCGTGGCCAAAATTTTTGCCATTTTGGACTTTGCATTACTTACCTACAGAATTAGTAGAGCGTTCGGTTAATCAACTGTCAGTGTGAATTGCAGGCGAGCGAACGCTTATAAATACCGGTAAGCATGCTTTGCTTTGGCCTGTTGCTTTTTTTTTTTCCTTCCCCTCCTTTTTTCTTCCCCTGGGCCTTCTGAAGGCCTTCAGCTGATGGAGAGCTTTTAATTTCACATTTTGGCCCCCACCGCAGGTGATAAACAAAGGTTTCCCCGCTGCTCTGGCTGGGGTCAGTTATCCGGCCTCCCGTCAATCCCACTCCCGTAATTACACACAAAAGGTGCCTGAGATCCGCAGCTAATTTGCGGCCTCTGTTTAGCAGAATTTAATAGCAGGTATTACTGCTGCCGTGGTAATTAAGGACCTTTGTCAATAAGACGGAATGGATGGCCACACTTGGTTGTAATCAGTGGGCTCTCGAGAGCCAGAGGAGTGAAAAAGGAGAGAAGCAATCCATTTTGTGAATAACACCGCCCTTCTCAGCCTCCCTCCCTCCCAGATCGGGCCATGGAATAATAATTCCCCAGGCAATGAAAGTACAGGAATAAAAGTACTTACCCTCCAGCCGGTGATTTTTTTTTGACTTTTTATTTACTCTACTGAGCTTTCTTATTTGCTCCAGGCTGCATTTGATGAAGTATTGTTTAAACAGCACAGAGCAGAATGGATGCAGGGAGGTGGAGAGGAGGAGGAATTTCCACCAGGTGGCAGGGAGGCGCCCTCCTTTAAGGTGCTCGCCGCTTGTTCGGTTTATCAATTATTTCTCCTGGATAAAAAAAAGACAAAACCAAGTGGCTTCATGAAGAGGTGGAGGGTGTCATTTTGTGCTGTCTCTGAACATAGTCATTCAGCTCTAAATGGGTCGCCTGTAACAAGCGAGGAGTGAACTTGGGGGAGCGCTGTCACCTCCCGCCTCCTCCCTAATGTACCGGATGAATGGCCCGGGGTGGGGGCAGCTGGGGAGGGGAGGGGGCAGGGACTGGCGGCCACAATTCAAAGACACCGTCAAGGTGTGTGCCCCTCGCGGTAATTGGAGAGGAAGCTGCCTTCCCTCACCGATTCCCGGCCTTTTTACTGGTTTTAACAAGCATGATGCTTTTAATAGTGCTTTGAGTACCATCTCTTTATACGCCTCTCCCTTTTTAAAGCAGCTTTAACTATACTCTTTCTGTGGCTAATGTCTGAAAAACTTCTACCTTTAATCATTCCCGGATGAGGCAGCAAACAAGCGGCCCTTTTCCTTTTGCAATTATGTGCTGGGTAGTCGCTGCCTGGCAGGGAAGGAAGGAGGGCAGCGGGATCATGGGAAGGAGCAGGGGTGCTGCAGTGCGTGGGTCTTGCGGCTCTGCTGCCAGGCCCAAGCCAGGGATGCTGTGAGGGGCCTCTTGTTAGGGCAAGGCAGGAGGTCAAATTTAAATGCCCTAACCTGGAGGGCAGAAGACAAAACCCCACTTGACCGGTATTAGCGATACACGTGGATTTGGTTAATAGGACAAAGGTAGAAATTAGGTTTGTGGTTATTCCAGGACCCAAGCCCCAGGCCCAACATACATCGCTTCGTTCCCACTTAGGGGTCACCCTAAAGTAGAGATGTTGGGTAGGGTCTTCCCACTCAACAGCTCGGAGGGTTTCACAGGCCCTGCTGGGCTAGAGAGGCCAAAGTCAGGGCTGCCGGCTTCAAGTGCAGGTTCAGAAACAAAGCTGCCTCACCCAAGGAACAGTGTGCTCACAGCTTCGGGGTCCTTCAAAGCACTGGCTGGCAAGGCTGGAGCTTCGGGCTTTGGGGAGGGCTCCTGGCTCTGCAGAGACTCAAGCCCTAAGAACGGTGGAACTGGGGCAGAGAGGGCACCAAGTTGCCGCCTTAGCCCTATTTCCTCATGCATCACATTCTTGGCTTCTGAAAATGACCTTCTCTTTCTGCAAGTGTTTGTCAAATCCAAGTCTGGCAGATGTTCCTGAAGTGCAGTCCTTCCTAGAAGGCAGCTGCTGGGAGAGGAGAGAGGAATATCTCTAGCACTCCTGAGCATCGCTTCTTGAAACTGTCACTCAGAAAAGCATCCTTTCCACCCTCTTCTCCCCACCTTGGGCAATCCAGTTCACTGGTTAAACCAGTTTCTGACCTGCCTACCACCCTAGCAGGGCTCTCCAGGGCTTTGTTTTTTGACATTGTTTTTCCTCTGAGATCTAGAGGTCCTCTCAACCATCTGGAAGATGGGGCTGGGGTTGCAGCCGGATTCTGGGGTTCAGAATGCCAGACCATACTGTAGGTTTCCAGATCTGGAGCTGGGGAGCAGGGCCAGCATACTGACAACACCAAACCTATCCCTTAGGAAAGCTTTGCTTTGCACATACCACAGGGAAGAAGAGTGCAGAGGCATTGAGAGGCCAGGCCTCCCACTCAGGGCCTGGAGGAGGGATGCTGCAACCTGCCAACGATCAGGTTATAGTCCCCGGAACCTGGGAAGATTGTCACCTCATAGATAAAAAGGGTCTTCCCACATGTGATTTAAGTTAAGGATCCTGAGATGAGGGGATTATCCTAGCTTACCTAGCAGGCCATAAGTGCAGCTACAAATGTCTTTCTTCACAAGAGGCAGGCAGAGGGAGGCTTGACCCAGACAGGGAGAGAAGTGCATGGAGATGAAGCAGAAATTGGGGTGATGGCCATCTGAATCTGAGAGGCTGGGAATGTATTCCCTGAGGCCTCCAGGGGGAGCCCAGCCCTGCCGGCACCTTCGCTTTGGCCCAGTGATGCTGATTTTAGCCTTCTAGCCTTCAGGACTGCAAGAGGATAAATGTCTCTTGTTTGAAGTCACCAGTTTGGGGTAATTCATTACAACAGCCACAGGTCACCTGCACGGATAAGGTCCTACTCCATAAAGGGGCAGCTGAGAACTGGAGGACAGGAAGGTTCTCCTGGCCAGGCAGGGTACAGTAGGCCGGGCTCCTGTGTGCAGAGGCTGTTGAGATGCCTGTGGGATCTTGCAGTGATGTCACTCCAAGTCTTGACTTTGGGGTGCCCTGTTCTCAGCCTTTGAGGAAGAAGGTGTCATTCAGGAGCAGGTATGTCGGTGGGGGGGGACACTGTGGTGACTGGAGCTGTTAAGCAGGGGTCTGATGTGGGCATGGGGAGGACTGAAGCCGTCGGCTGTAGGTCTCTGCAGCTGGCACACCTGGACAGGAAGGAACTCCCCTTCACCCCACTGAATGCAAAGTACATATTAATAAAACATGACAAAAATATTCAACAACCTTGCAGAAGGTGATTTTTAATGCTGAAACAAGTATATTTCCCATCTTGGAGAAAAAAATTTTCTGGAAGTTATTTTTTAATATATTTTACTCTTTTACACAATAGCCTTGACACTGAAATTGATTATTTTTTTGGTTAGGGGGTAGACTGTTTCTACTGTGTCCTTTGCAAGCTCCATTTTTTCTTCTTAATATAGTGATTCTAGTTCAGAGCACAATGGAACTTAGAGTTCAGAAATAGGATGTATTTCTTGATTGATTTTTTTTGTTAATATTTATTGGGTTATGAGAGTGACTTAGAGAGGAGAAATTTGCCTGTCATCCCATGTGGCCACACCAGGAAGTGCCATACCAGGAGTCATTTAACTTCAGAATATTGCTCTTTTTCACACTTTTGACAGCCAAGGGTGAGAACCACATCTGGTAACACAGTGTTTCATTGGGGGACCTAGTCGCACCCCTACAGATAGGCGTCCACCAAGATCCCCACCCCAGCCAGCCTTGTCCCTGGTGGAGTCTGAGCAGAGTGCCTGGCATGTGGGCTCTTGGGTAGTGCTGAAGCATGGCACCATGAGAATCAGAGGCCTGGGAGCATTCCGGCTAAATGGAATCTTTTCTTTGGCAAACAAGATTTGTGGGCAGCACAGGCAGGAAGCATATCTTTTTAGTGCCTGTAAAGAGAATTGTTCAGTTGTTCTAGAAACAATTAAAATTCAGTGTCCATCAAGTGGAATTTTAGTTTTTAATGGTTATGTCAAAATCCAGAGCAAACCTGAGTCTGCCCTTCAGAGTGGAAACCTTCTGTGTTGCAGCTGGGCTTTCTGTCCTCACACAGCACCCCTCTCCTGGTGCCCCTGCTCCACAGCTGGCTGCTAGTTCAGAGAGTTGCTGCTCTCTTGCAGAGGCACGTAAGAGGGCAGGCCTGGCACGGAGGCCGGAGCAATCTAACTTGAGAGCACATTTTTGGCTTGTATCCTGCTCAGAACACTGGATGGGGCACGGCTGTGTTTGAACTGCAAATGCTGAGCAGGTCGCTGGGGTGAGGTATGTTGGAGGTGGCAGGGTGGCGTGATGGGGGTTGCATAGCAGGGAGATCGCCTGTCAGAAGCTGGACAAGTACGTCCTGGTGGTGTGACTCAGGGCAAGTTTCTTAACTGCTTGTGATGTAGTTTCTGCATTGGAAGATGAGGACAATAATCTGTCCATGTCATTGAGATTAACTAAAATGAAATTGAAATAACACCTGGTAATATAGTAAGATGCCAGGGGTTTGCTGCTCTTAGTGCCTTTGTGGAAAGAGCATGATATAGGGGTGGATACTGGGAAAGGCTCTGTTTTTGCTACTCAGCAAGATCTTCTCTGAATCACAGTTTCCTCGCCTGCAAACCGGGAAGTAATGAGTTCTTGGGAGTAACTGATGGGTTATTTGGAAGATTACTTTAAAGAAAAAACTTGGCTCATATAACTTCTGAATAGAGTAGCTTCCTTCCTTCTCTATCCACCTTTTAGTACTGAAGAATTTTGCTATTTCAGCAGGCTCTTCTTTGTCTCCAGCTTAGGTCTTTAGATAACCATTTAAGCCCGTTGGCATCATCTAGTAGGTTGGTTCAGACACTCATCCCCTCAGGCCTGCCACAGTTCTGGTTGCTTATACACTAGGGAAGAGAGACACATTAGACTCTTGTCTTTGTCTTCAAGAAATTCCCCTTGAAATCCAGTGCAGTGGTGCACTCTGTCATCCCAGACTTGGGAGGCCGAGGCAGAAAGATCTCAAGTCCAAGGCCAGCCTCAACAATTTAGTGAGGCCCTAAGCAACTTAGTGAGACCCTGTCTCAAAATAAAAAAATTTTAAAAAGTGCCGGGGTTGTGGCTCAGTGGTAAGGTGTCCTGGGTTCAGTCCCCAGTAAATCCCCCCATCCACAAAAGAAATGTCTGTTATAGTGTTGTCACATAAAATATGGCATGCCCAGTTAGATTTGAATGTAGATACTCAACATGTAATTTTTTTAGTGTATGTATAGTCCAAACACTGTATGGGATTTACTTATACTAAAAGTTGCTCAATGTTTATTTGAATTAAAAATTAACTGACTGTCCTGTGTTTTTATTTGCTAAATCTGACCACCCAATGGCCCTTCCTCCTCCATGAAAATACCATACTTGGAGTCACTGCCCACCGGTATAGAGAGTCCCCCTGAGATTGCTGGTACCCAAGATCTGATTCTGCTTTGTCCCTTCCTTGGTCCTGGGCCCCTGAGAAAGTTCCATCCCTGTTCTCTGCCTTGGCTTCCTCTTCTGTTCTGCCTAATCTCTCAGCAGACCTTTCTGGTTTCCTTTCTTTGACTCAGAGTTGGTAGAAGACATCCAACCAGCCTGGCATTTTGGTATTGTGTGAACAAAATGCCCCTCGGCTCTGCTGCATCTTTCACTTTTCAAACACTTGTTCTGGCTTCATGTGGTCACAATCCAAGTGCCTCTGACCTGCCCTTTCAGTCCCAATTCTCAGCACTTGTAAGGAAAAGTCTCCTTGTAACACAGCCCAATTCCCCCAGCTGGGTCTCTGAAGGGCATTTTGAAGCCCTTTTAATTTCCAATCCATTAAAAAAATAAATCTTCAGAGGGCTTACTTCCTACACAGCAGCACGCTTTTTGGCTCGACAGCTGTCAAATTGAAAAACATTCCATGAATTCTCCAAGTAATTTAAAAGTTGCTCGGGCTGAAATACGGGTGATGCCTGTTCAGTGGAAAGGGTACCATTTGTACCTGGGTAATTCAATTCACTTGTGTTTTTTTTCCCAGAGAATTACTTTCATAAGGAAAAGGAGGAGTGCATTTTACTCAGTTATGAAGTGGGAGTTCTGGTCTAACCTGTGACTCTGTTCTAAACCTTCTACTTTCCCTGTGCCTCCAGGAAGGGCCATCTCTTAAACCTTAGCTCATTCTTCACCAATAGTTACTTTTGGATGTGAACGAAGTCCATTGGGGGAACTATGTTCTGTGACATATGCATGTGGACATCTCCTTTCAGGATCAAAGCCCCCACTCAACTATGAGATTCTTTGTCTTCAGAGATTAAAACACCCCCGCCACCATTTGTTCTGAGGAAACACACTGCTGTGAAGTCCCGTAGCAACTCCTTGGGAGTCTGGATTCTGGGTGGCAGGCTTTCCTACTAGCACTGGGAAGGTTGGTGTCTCCCACGTGCCGAGCTCTGCTCTTCTGACTCCTCGCCCATCCACCCTGCCGCCCTCAGTCCTGGTTCTGCAGCCCTGTTTGTTTTCTCCCCTCCCTCCTCGCTTATCTCTCTCTTCTCCTTTCCTCCTCCTTCCCTCCTTCCCCCGCTTTGTGGCTTTGCACTTTTTAGTCTCAATAAAAGGGCTTGATGTCTGCCATTGGGAAACCTCACTTCCATTTTTTCCCCTAGAAAAATGGAGCAGGTTTCTTTTAACTAGTGCAAGGCTCTCCTCTCTAAAAGGTTTTTATTATTGAGTGCCCGGGGTCCTTAGTTTCCGACATTTATCTTTCAGCTAAGCAGGAACAAAAGAGGGAGGCAGCCTTCTGCACCCCGAGTTTCTGAGTAATCACCCAGTGGTTAAATTGAAGCGGCCACAACATCTTCTTCATTGTGTCACTTTGGACTTGCTCGTTAATTTATGAGCCTCAACTGTCAAAATAGTTTGTGCAACGGACCCTAAAAATGGTGATGGGTCATATCAATCAATTGGGTTTTATAGCCCTGGTTTTCCTCACAGCAGGCCTGCCTGCTGTATACAGCACGTTAAAAGGAAAAGCACTTATACAATAGATGTGCCCAGAACGAACACCAAGCAGAGCATCCCTTCCTGGGGGCTCCATCATGCTTGACGTGCCCATGGCACTCCACAGTCCCCGTGATGGCAACCGGAAGCTCTGGGGCCCGGCGGGAGGGACCTTCTTATCCTGGAGCACTCTGTTCTTTCCAGAAGGAAACCATGACCGTGACAAGGTGATGTCAAAATGGCGCCTTCAAAGGCCTCCCTCTCAGACCAGCACGTGGCGCTGAGGAAAGAAAGGCAGGCAGGGTGGGCAGAATTAGTCCCCATGACCAGTGATTATAGACTCGAGTAGGTCCTCAGTAACTCAAAAGGCCTGAGTGCAGATTTAGAGTGCTTTCAAATACCAGGTCTGCTTTCCTGAGCAAATTTGATAACATTGGGCTTTATGTACATTTTCTGTGTGCCTCTGGATTCTAGGCCTTGTCTAGGGTTTGCTTATTTTGCAGACATTTTTATTCACTCTGTTTTTTTTTTTTGTTTTTGTTTGTTTGTTTTTTTAATCAGAAATATAAGTTCATTACTGAAAGCTTGGAAACTACAGAGAAGTTTGGAGAGGAAAAACCTGCCCCTCAGTTCAGAGCCAATCCCTACTGGAATCTGGTATATTTCCTGCCTTCTTCACATTATGATTTTACGTAGCTGAGATAATCTGTCTGTACAGATTTTTCTTGCTTTTAAAATAATTCCCTAAGCATTTAAATTTCTTATGGTTAGATGGCATTGCTGGTATGGGCCATAGTTTATTTAGGCATACTGACAGCTTTCTGAAATAGCCCCAAATTTAATGACCTACTGAAATGGACACAGCCCAGTCTCCAAAACATCTCCTCTCTTTCCAAGAACATCATGAAGCCCCATTGTCCTCTACAAATGTATTAAGTCTTGCTGGGGTGCCCTTTCTTGATCTGCTCTATGCGCCAGCAAACTCCAGTTCATCCTTCAAGACCCACTTGAAGTAGCCTGTTCTTTGTGGATTCTTCTTCTTTCTCTGTGGAGTTGGTCCCACCCTTCCTTCAGCTGATCTTTATGTTAGCTGGTCAGTGGGATCACTGAATGGCAGTTAGTAATCCCTCTGGTTCACCTTGACTGTCCCTTAGATCACTGTGTGTCTACAACTGAACTGCAGTCGTCTGCTTTGGTGACTAGCCACCTGGGTGTCCTGGACCACCAGTGGGCATGGAACCTCCAGTTTTCTGAACTGGACCTGACCTGCTCACAGAAAAACCATTTAAAAGTATAGCTCAGGTGTTTGGGGGGACTGCTATTCAACAATGCTGGAAACTGTTCCAAGCTTCCAGGTCCCTGCCTTGATTTCTGTGTTGGGCATGAGGACATTTCCCTCAAATGTCCCTGTTGTTGATAACTGCTGTCAGAGTTCATGGTGGCATTTGTACTGAAAAGTCTTAATTTGATATTTCTCTGGTGAATTTAATGAGTACGAAAAAGTGTCATTTAGAGCTAGTTTTCTCTTTGTGCTTTGAAAAATGAAATGCACGTAGTTATCTGTAAATGAGATAATTACCTCCTTACTTTGCTAAAGGCACCTACTAGTGATTTTTTTTAGCTTGTTTCACTTAATGAAAGCTTTACAAAATGGGAGCCCAGAGCTGTTAATAGACTTGTTGTAATAGTCTCTGAGCAAGTGAAATAAAACCAGTTGTTCCAAACCAGGCACAGAATAGCTGTGAGATGGCTGCAGCTCAGGCAGAAATGTAAGTCTTGGTTGCATTTAGAGCAAATGTAATAATAGCTGCAACCAATATTTTTAATATTACTGATCTTTCAACAATAATTACCCAGAACTTTTAATGTCTGCAATTAGAGCGCTAGCAATTCAGAGACACAGCCCAGTGGTGAACTGCACGGAATTGGATACTTGCTGTAATTGGTAATTAATCACTTTTCATTACCAGGAAGGGATGTTGTAGTTATTCTGAATAGATACATCACGCTAATTACAGGCAAACACAAACCTACATCTTTGAATTTAGGGCTTTTAGGGAAAATAAGCACCCCTGCCAATATTCTGTGGCGGAGAGGAGATCAGCCCACCCAATTAAACAATGAAGAAGAGGCCATGTATATTTTGACAAGAACCCACAGGGCAACAGTTCCTTTTTCCTAAGGGACTTGATCACATTTCCATTCACGTCTGTGGGTAATTTAAATTCTTGTCCTTTATGCACATTTAGAAATGGTTCCAAATAAATATTTGTGTGTGTGCCTCCCTTGGTATGCTCACGTGGTCACAGGGCATGGTCACTGTCTCTCTGCCTATAATTGGTGTGTCCATGTCTCCTCCTAGACCCTGCGCACAAGCCCGGGTCTCTCCTGGGATACTGCCAGCCTCACATCCCTTTCTGCAGTCGTCTTCTCCTCCACGGTGCCTGTTCTGCAAGTGGGGCCACGTGTCCCCAGACCTGAGGCTTCCATCATTTCTCACACCTCCCCCCGCCTTGTCCACAACTCCCTGAGCTGTCATCAGGCCTTGCCATTTCTGTGGTTACCACCTCCGTTGCTTTGTACCCTCCTTCTCGCTGTGGCTCAATTCCAGGACTCCATATCACCTCAGGGCTGTGTCCCAAGGATGTGACTTTTGGAGAGAGGACTTAGACGGGAAGTATGCCCTTGAGAATTAATGTGAAAAATCCCAATCCTGCTGGGACCCTGGTCTCACTCAGTAATATTCAGTGTGCCTTCTGTGGACAATGAAAGAAGACCTACAGGGACAGGCCAGGGTGGCTCAGTCTATCTCCAAGGTGAAGTGACAGGGAGAGCGTGGGGTTATCCCCACTCACCTCAGCCCCCTAACACTTGCATCTGGAAGTCCAGGTCACGTGGAGGCCAAGGATGGAGAGTTGGATGAGGGCCTCAGAGTCCCATGTCTTTGTTCTTCCTCAGACAGAGCAGGAAGGAGGGACCCACTGTGTCTTCTGCGAACATCAGCATCTTGATACACCACTCCTTCCTGGCCAGAGTTGCCCAGGTGTGACCAGTAATATAGTTTCCCAATTGGGTCACAATGGAGAGAGGCTTCCACTGGCAAAATGGTGGGTGAGAAACCAACAACACCCTCTGCCTGTCCCAGCCTTGCACTCCGTGGGCCTTAGGGGTCTCCTATCTGCTCTTCCAGCACAAGTTTCCACAGGAGCCTGGAGCCCCAGCAGTTCTAATTCTGTACAGGTTTCCAGCCTCTGGGCACGTGGCACTGGGCTGTGGCATAGATGCAGGGGGTCCCTTTCCCTTCTCTTGGCAGTTGGCATGTCGTGCCCTGAGGCTGTGGGCACAGGCAGAGCCGAGTGGAGGCTTGGGTTTTAAAGTTGCAGGTGATGACAAACTGCTCTTTGGATCCCTCACCATTTCTGCCCTGGTGTCCAGTTGCCTTCAATGACAGGCTGTCAACGGCACACTGTAACCAAACTAACAAAAATCTTAAAATCACGTGTGAAACACATGGCCATTCTGGTAAAGCCTCAGCTCCTCACTCTGCTTCCTCTCAATGGGATCATTACCCAGAGCTTCTTTAGCCAGATTTCGTTTTGTTCCCTGGAGACCCTGAGTTGGTTCTTGGCCCAGCAGCACCTTCTCAGCCGAGGTCTCTTTTCTCTGACTTTGTGTCAGAGCTGAGTAATGATGTGACAACATGTGATTGGGCGATTGATGGCAAATGTCAGCAGCAGCATTCATTTTCCCCGGAAATGGACAAAGGAGAGTAAGAGTCATCTAGAAATCTCGTCTAGAAGCTGCACCTCACAAGTGATATTCCAAAAGTGAATTGGTCTGGAATTTAAAGTGACTTTTTTTTTTTTAAGCTCTTCTCTTCTGATTGTTCCTTAGGTTGCGTGGCGTTGCAAAAGGCCAAGGGAGTAAGTTAGTGACGGGAGCAGCAAGTGTCATTTGTTAGCTCCCTGACTCCTCTGCAGATGCCCATACCTCCAGTGGCAAGAGGTTCCTGAGACCTCGTGTCACACAGAGAAGGAGCCGGGGCTTTGGAGAGGCACAAATCTGGGCTGCAGGCTTGGCTGCTCGCTTGTGGCTTACTCCCTGAGCCTGCGTCTCCCCATGTGTGCAATGGAGTTAATAAGGCACAAGCCACAGTGCAGCTGAGCACTGTGTACAGGGGACGCGTAGTGGGGCGCCCAGCTCCTGCCTGTGTGCTTTTTCCCCTCTTTCTTAACTTCTTAAGGATTATCCAGTTCAATCTCCCACAGTCTGGATGCACGTCATCTTCAAGGAAATGAAGGTGTGGAGAGGTGGGTGAGGCTGCTGAGTTCCAGAGCACAGGGAAGGCCGAGCGGACACATCCCTTGGGCTGCTGATTCCTCAGCTCCTGCTCTGAGCCAGGAGGCCTGATCCTGTCCGGCAGCATCTCAGGAGGGCCCTGGGCTCTCACATCACCCCATGTGGATAGCCGTGGTCCCACCAGGCTCCCTTCGTACCCTTCCCAGAAACGACCAGTCCACGTGTCTGTCAGGACTCAGGATCTAAGACAGGATGCCCCCAGGACCCCAAAGACCATCTCCACGGAAACCAGAATGGCCCAGGGATGCAAGAGCTTCAAATTCCTGCTCTCTGTGATTAGCATCTTTTAGAGAGAGAGGTGCAGCAGAATGTGAGCTCCGCTCAGCCCTCCGAGCACTCCAGAGTCACTGATACCCTAGAAGGGGTTTCTGCCCACAGCCCTGACTCATGGACGGCATATGATTAGCCCATGAGGACGGGGACACAGTGTGCTGCCCATGTGAGGTCCTCGTTCTAGGCAGACCGATGACGCACTCGGATATGCTGGTGAGATCGAGTTAACATTACGTCAAAAACTCAACCTCATCTGCAAGTGAATGTTAATAAGGAGAAAAGCTGGGCTGAGGCCGCACCAGAATCGACGACGTGACTAGTTCTCCCTCAGTTAAGTAACGTAATTTGTTCAATTTGTTTTATGTCAGTAAGTGAAGAACCTTTTACTCACTTTGATTCATGGACAGAGGTTAGAAAATGGTACAGTAGAAAGGAAATTAACATTTAACCTGCCTGCCTGGATTTCCTAACGGATGTCTCAGTCCGACTGTGCTGTGTGCGTAAATTCTCCTGATAAACCAGGATGAAACAGTGGCTGTTTAAATCCCCAAGAAAAGCTGGAGGGCAGGTACCGTACCCCAGGTGAGAGCAGGGTGTTGAATCAGGACTTGAAGGCCAGGATCCTTGTCTCCTCAGCTGCTTGTCACATCTGCTTGGAGTCACAAACTCCAGGCCTCAGTTCCTGCATCTGTAAAATGGTTTAGTGCTGCTGACTGTAAAGGGAAGCTGTGAATTTTGGTAAAGGAAATGTGCCAGTGAAATTGGTGACTTGTCAATTAGCTACTCCAACACTGATTTCAGAGCTCCACACAGGCCAGGCGCCCGCTTGTCAGCGAAGGTTCAGGAGCTGTCAGGGCCCCAGCCGAAAGGAAATTACAGTCTGATGAGGCAGGCTTTAGAATTTTGTATCATGAAAAATTTCAGATCTTCACGAAAGTGACATTAATATTCTAATGACTCAGGTCACCATCACTCAGACTTAAGCATCAGTGAGCTTTCCCAAGTTCGCTTTGTCTATCCCCCACACTCTTTTGCTAAATTATTTTTAAAGCAAACTCTAGACATTGTCTTAGTTTCTTATTGCAGCAAGTTGCCACGAATTTAGCTGCATAAACAGCACACATTTGTCATCCAACAATTTCTTAGTACAGAAATCTGAGTACAACTTGGCTGAATCCTCTGCTCAGAGTCACAAAGCTGTATTGGCCAGGCATTGGCCAGGCTGGGGTCTCATTGGTGATTCCGAGTCCTCTTCTGAGCTCATGTAAGTTTGTTGGCAGAATTCAGTTCCTTAGGGCTGTAGGACTGAGACCCTCAGCATGGGAAGGCTGCTCTTCTGCAGAAGCAGTCCACAGCATGACTCTTTGCCTCTTCTTGAAGGCTCTCAAGAGACTCTGACATTTTACTGTCCTCTCTGCTTGCCTGATTAGGTCAGGCCCACCGAGGAAAATCTCCCTTTTGATTGACTCAAAAATCAACTAATTAGTTGCCTATCATGGAAGTGACATCCCATCATATTCACACTCCAATCAAGGGCAGATGATTATGCAGGGTAGTACATCAGGGGTAGGAATCCTGGGACATCTTGAAAATCTGCCTCCCATGAGCATTTCTTCCCTACAACCTTGAATATACACTTATGGGCACTTTCTTGCATAATTTCATTTTGACTTCTAATATTGGTTGTCATATGGGCTGAGGCTGTGTTGTGCTGGCTTAGCAAGCCTCAAACCTCTTGTGTCACACGCTCCTTTGCTTCCTTTGGGGTCATTTTCTATGCGCTAGGATTATCTCTAATAAACTTCATGGGTGTCCAGTACTTCGCATTTCATCACATCAGAAGCATTTGAAATAACAGACAAAGAGAAACACTCATGTTCTCACTCACTTGCAGAAGCCATCAAATCAATCTCATGGAGGTAGAGACTAAAATGGTGGCCAGTAGGCTAGGAGGGTAGCAGGCGGTGAGGACAGAGAGAGACTGGACAGTGGGCACCAAAACAGGTAGGGAAGAAGTTCAGCTGTTCTAAAGCTCAGTAGTGTACAGTGATTTATTGTAGATTTCAAAATAATTAGAAGTCTGTGACAGTTTTCAACACATAGAAGTGAATGTTTGAGGAGATACAAAAGCTGATTATCCTGATTGGATCATTATACATTGTATGCATATATCAAATTATCATACAACACACCACAAATATGTACAAATAGTATGTGTTAATTAAAAATTTCAAAAAGCACATGATGTTTGGTGAGGCAATTTTGCGGGAGGTACTGGGGGTTGAACTTTTGCGTGCTTTGCCACTGAGTTTTACCTGCAGCCCTTTTTATTTTTTGATATGGGATCTCACTAAGTTGCCCAGGCTGTCCTCGAACTTGCAATCCTCCTGCTTCAGACTCCCAAGTAGCTGGGATCACAGTTGTGTGTCACTGTGCCCCACTGGTGGGAATTTTCTTAAGTTTCATTTTTTAAAGTAAAATTCTAAGGCTTAAGTCCTTACTTACATTTATCATTTATTGCTAATCAGGCCCTGAACCAGACCCAGAGAAATGAAAGGGTAAACAAGATGCGATCCCTATCTCAAGAATCTCATTATTCAGTAGGTGGGGACAAATTTTAATGCAATGAGAACAATTAGGTAAGAAAGAAAAACAAATGGTATTCAAATAGCAAGGTGGCAGGTAAAACTCGTATTTGCAGGAAAGTCAACCTAGTAGAAAATCACGTTACTTCTCCCCACACAAACCACTGGAACTGAGAAGAGTTCAGCACGTTGCAGGATGCAGGATAGACAGATACAGGTCCATTGTCTTTCTGCACACTAGAATGAAATCTGAAAATGAAATCAGGAGCACAGTTTTACTGACAATAGCTTCAAAAAGAGTAAAATATTTAGGAATACATTTAACAAAAGATTTGTAAGACTTGTACATTGAAAACTACAAAATATCATTGAGAGAAATTGAAGAAGACCTAAGTAAATGAAAGTCATCTGTGTTCATGATGTAATCCTGTTAAGATGGTAGTTCTCTCCAAAGCCATCTAAATAATGAACACAAGCCCTGTCGAAACTCTGGCTTGTTTGTAGAGATGGACAAGCTAACTTGTCTTCATGTGGAATTTTAGAGGCCCAGAGCAATCTTGGAAAAGAACAAAGTTAGAGGGATTACGTTCCCCAGCTTCAAAACTTATTACGATGCAACAGTAATCTAGATAGTGCAGTGCACAAAGATCCATGGAATAGAATCGAGAGTTCAGAAATAAATGCACAAGAGTGCCAAGTCAGCTGGTGGGAAAGCACAGTCTCTTCAAAAAATGGTGCTTGGAAAATGTGCAAAAGAAATGAACTTGGGCTCCTACCTCACACCATATACATAACTGACTGAAAATGGATAAAAGATCTAAATGTAAGGGCTAAAATCTTGCAATTCTTAGAATAGAGCAGCCATAAATCTGTGACCTTGGAATAAGCAATGGTTTCCTAGATGTAAAGCTAAAACCACAAATAACCAAATACAAAATAACATGAACTCCATCAAAACCAGAAACTTCTGCTGCAAGTGACACTATTAAAGATGAGAGATACAATCCAAAGAATGGGAGAAAATACCTGCAAATTGTATGAATGAGAACGTTCTGATATTCTGAATAAATAAAGAACTTCTACAACTCAACAATAAAAAAAAAAAAAAAAAAAAAACAACCTGGGTTAAAAAGTGGGCAGAAAACTTGAACAGATATTTCTCCAAAGAAGATATAAAAATGGCCAGCAAATACATGACAAAAGGCTCCACCTCACTGATCAGGAGGGAAATGCAAACTGGAGCTTGGCAGCTTGGTTTCCTGGTGTGTTGTGCTAAACACACCCCAATTCCTCCACCACCCTGATTGCCTCAAGGAGCCCTTAGCACGCCAGTTGAACTGCTGCCCTTTCTGAGCTCTGGAGAACCCACGTAGGGCCCAGAGCCGGCCAGTCAGCTCTGGTTTACGTCAGCAAGCTAGCTATTCCAAACGTGGGTTCTGCAACAGCTGGCAACCTTTTCAATTAATGGCGATACACTAGTTATTCACTCAGCAGGCTCAGTACCTGCTCAGCTCCTTTCACGGATGACGCTGAGGTTGGGAACTACGGTCCAGGTGAAAATAAGCATGGGAGCGGATAGGATGTCACAGCAGAGCTGCCATGATCAGGAGAGAAGAGCAGGGTGAAGCGGCCCTCTGCCTCCTCCCTGGGTCTCCCAAGTCTTCATGATCTCCTGGGTGATTCACTGGGCAGAGAGCAGTGCTGCTGGCCTGACCCTCAGAAGCTCCAGCACCTTCCTGGGCTTTGTTGGTGTGTGTTCCCCTCTGTGGCTTCCTCAGGTGCCACACCCTGCCATGCGCCTCACTCACCCTGGGGTTGCCCTTCTTTACTTCAGACCTTCCCAGCTCTGTTCCCGTTACCCTCTCCTGAACCCCTCCTGCCTGGTAGCGAAATTGACGGGGACCCTCCTTCGCTCGTCCTGGCCACCCGCAGCCCCCGTCACTGGAGGAGTGGGTTCACCCATCGGTCTGCTTTCCTTTCCTTCCAGCGTCTTGCTCTCTTTGCATCACAGTCAAGCTTGGAAGTTGGTGTGGCCCTGAAGTCCTTGGTGGGTACCAGCCGCAGAGGAGCCCACCAGAGCCCGGAGGCTCAGGCGGTGCCCGTGCCTCTCCTCCCCGGCCATCCTTCTCAGTGTACATGAGATGCTCCAATTATGGTGTTTTATTCTAATGACAAAGAGTATAACAAGCACAGGAAATGGCCTGGCATTAATCTCCACTCCATCTTGTGGCAGTGACTGCAATGAAAATGAGAAATAGTTTAAGCTTAACCCATTCTCATTACAATCATAATTACATTTTGTGGTCATTCTTAGTTTCTAGCAGAACCCAACTGCTCTCCATGTCAATTTGAAAGATACAGACAGCCCTTAATTTTCCTCCAGCATTCATTTGCCCAGCCATCTGCCGAGGGCTGGTCCTTGGGAAGCTGAAAATTAGGCTTAGGAACTTATCTGTTTTATGTTTAAATGGTTTGGCACGAACCTGCTAAACATCTGGATAAGCATAATTTGCATCCCTGTACCTCAGAACACATTGAATTGGGCCACCGATTTATCTTTCTAAATATGTCTAGTAGAATACTTGTATTTGTTTGGGCCCTGGTTATGCAGCTAATGGCACTGAGAACTAACCAAGATACATGCAGTGGCAAGGGTGCAGGAAGAAGGAACCAAACCTTGCTAAGGACAGTCCCCCAATTCATAAGCCATCGTTGGAGCAACGAGTAGCTGTGTCCCTACATGTGTTGTGCAAATGGTATTCTCCAGAATAATTGCAGAGTTTGTGCTATGAAGGATTCTTTTGCAGATGTTGTATAACAGATCCATTTGCCACTAAGTATCTTTATCAAAGTTTTGTCTGCTCAATATATTAACTGAGCACCTACAATGTGCAAGATGGTGTCTGGGAGCTGGAAATGCAAAAACAAGTGAAGCTGAGCCCTTGCTTTCAGGGAGTCCCCTTCTGGGGGTCAACCAGAGAGAACAAGACAGCACAGAAGACTGGAGAGGGTGCAGAGGAGACCCCGTCCCAGGGGTGGGTAGGAATGACAGGGCAGCATCCCGGCATGGTCTCAACTAGTGGGCAGTGGATGGCTCACTTGGCACCTGTGGGTCTCAGCTTCTCCGCCTTTAAATGCACCTCTCTGGCGCTGTTGAGATGAAAGCAGAAAGGCAAGAAAGTGCCTGTGGAGATCCTGGTGTCTCTTAGTGCCCAGTGGACATAATGGCTTCCTGGAGGGTCCTGGTGGGTACAGTTGGCAGGGCATTACTGCAACAGCTGCAGGTATGAGTCCCCATTTAAGATCCAGGGCTTTGAAAGAACACTAGAGTGTGGCTGGGCCTGGGCCGGGGTGGGTGCAGGGGCAGTAGTGGTGGTGGTAGAGCAGCAACAGGCTGATCCTGGAGGGTCCTGTGTGCCCAGCTAAGAACCTGGCCTTGGCCCTGTGCCAGGGGAGCCTTTCGGCTGCGGGGAAGTAGAGGCAGAATGAGCAAGTCTGCATTTTAGAAACCTCATTCTGGCCACAAGGTGGAGAATAAACTAACTCCCCAGATTGAGGGCAAGACCAGGGGCAAAGGATGTGGCAATAATCCCAAAGCAAACCTCCGTGGTGGTATGTTTCAATGGGTTTTGTTTTATCGTGGTTGATATTTTGCATTGTTTCATTTGAGATTTCTGAGAATTTGGATTCTTTAACCCATTTCGAAATGTCTGTTATAATTGGGCCCAGCACAGCTGACAGAGGGCCTGTTGGGTTGTTAGTGCAAGCAGCTGCTTTGGGTGAGTGGAGAGCGGTGTCACGATGTGGGCAGTGGCAGCTGTGGCCTGACTGCACTCGGAAGCTGGAGCTTGGGTCTCTTCTCACCTCCTCTGCAGAACCTTGCCCCACCCATGCGCGGAGCTCCAGATAGGCAAGGAGGTGTTGTGGTAGGGGCTAGGTTCTACCTGTCCTTGCTGGCCACGTGGCCTGGGCACCTGCCGGACTGCTCTGGGCCTCCCTTTCCTTATCTCTAAGTGAGAGATAAGCGAAGGGCCTTGGCAGTGCTTCCCAGAGGGCAGTGTCGCAGCTGCGAGCCCTGTCCTGTCTTTGGAGGCCTGGGCTGACTTTCCCACTGCTCGGTGCCGAGCGTCAGCATGTGAACGTGACAATCTGCCTTGCTGCTCTCAACGGCAGCCTGTTTCCTGGTGGACTTGTTTCTTTATTGGAAAGAAGGGCCAAGTATCCTGGACATTCCAGAGGTGGCTTTTGTATTTTCAGTTGGAATTTTGAAATGCGATGTTAGATTTCAACATTGTTTAAGAAGTCACAGACACAAACAGGGAAGTGGTAAAGGAAACGGGAATAGCAGGTGCCCACAGAGAGGGGAAAACACCAGGACTAGGCTGGAAAAGTAAATGAACATTTATTTGCCCCTAGAACTGGCCAGGAAACCAGCAGCACTAATTGATATATGAGTCCTTGCACCAACCCACAGCCCTGCCAGGGCGCCTGACTCTTCCTTGTCCAGCTGTTTTGCCTGGACCCTGTGTCATCCTCTGCCAGTTCTCAGCTGCAGCCTTGGGTTTGGCAGCTCTTAATAGGCCGTGGAATTAGATCTGACCTTTGCAATTGTGGCTTTTTTTTTTTAATTATTCAATTTAAAAATGGTTAAAACTCAAATGAGCTGAAATCTTTTGTCTGAAAACCCCGTCTATCATTGCTTTTGTTCATAAACTATATTTAACCTCAGCCACGTAATTAAAGCCAGCCAGTCCACCAGGCCAGTTGGGTTTATTGTGTGCACGAAGGGTTGGGTGGCTGTCATCTGAAAAGGAGGTGCAGCTTCCCTCCTGGGCATTTTCATGAGTTGCTTGGCAGAAGCTTGAGGCAGGAAGTAGAATCTTGTCTGAAGTAGCTTCCACTTACCCCTTTCCCAACCACAATCCACAGTTAAGGAGAAATGCACAATAGAGTATAGTTAGCTAGGCTGCCAGTGCATTCTGGGGAGTGTGTAACGGGCCAGAATTCAGAGGACCCAGGTCAACATCGTCAAACCCCCAGTCTAAGGCCTCAGACACCCATATGCAATTTGCAAGCTGTCAGAGGGGCATCTGCACAAGTCCACTGGCATGTAAAACAGTGATTCTGAACCTGATTCTAGGAATCTCAGCTTTCCTGATGAACTTGGATGACCACTGACTTGAGAGTCTGCTGGACTTGAATTAGGGTTTGTATCTTTGCTGCTTATTTGATATGTGAATTTGGCAAGTCATTAAACCATTCTGAACTCCAATTTCTTATTTATAAAATAAAGGTGGGGAAAAGAAAAGGTCTCCACCATGCAGGGTTATTGTATTTTAAATGAGATGTGTCACATCCCTAGCACAGTGCCTGGGCACTTAGAAATCTGATAACATTCTTCAAGCACTTCCTTTCCTTCCTCCTCTTTCTTTTCCTCCTGGAAAATAAACTGTGAAAATAGTCAAGTGAGTTTGTGCATGGAGGGGGATACCTGCTCTATCATATGTCAGGACAGGTTATAAAACTACATATAAAGTCTTTGTGATAGTATAATACTTGCCCAAAAGACAGAAATCTAATGGGACCAAATAGAGAGTCCAGAAGCAGACTAGACATCAATTGCACTTGTGGCCTACTGGGAGAAAGGATGGGCCATTTAACAAAAAAGTGTGGGCCACATTGGTAAACCATGTGGAGAAATGAAATGGGATCCCTACCTCACACCATACCACACACAAAAATTATTCCTAAATGGATTAATCATGAAAGGCAAAACTCAAAACATTTAAAGAATAGAGGAGACGACTTCATGATCTTGGGTTTCTTAAGTAAAACAAACAGACCGAAAAGTTAGACTACATTAAAATTCAGAACTTCTTTCAACAAAAACTTGGATGAGATATTTGCAACACTTACAACAAAAGATTAGTATCCAGAATATAGACAAATGGGAAATAATAAAGAAAAAAAAAAGCACAAGAGAAACACAGGAGACATGAATAGACATTTCATGGCAGAGTAAACTGAAATGGTTAATTAACATATGAAAAGATGCTCAACCTCATTTGTAATCAGGAAAATGCAAATTAAAACCACAATGGCATGCCATTTTACACTGGCCTGGTTGACCACAGTTAAGAAGTCTAACCATACCATGCATTGGTGAAGATGCAAGGAATGGAATCTCATGTGTATTGCTGGTTAGAAAGAACAATGGAAAATCATTGTGGGAAACAAATTGTATTGTGTTGTAAAGCTGTACACTTACAACCCAGCAGCCCCACTTCAAGGTGTCTCCCTGAGATCAGCTCTTGTTGCTGTGTAGCAGAAGAATGTGATGAGTGTGTTTCTGCCACACTGTGGGTAGACACTAAACATTGGAACCACCCTACAGTTCACTGAGGAGAGAAGGGATAAATACACTATGAATATTGTCCATATGGGAAAAGCTGTCAGCTCTAGCTATCTAGGAAAACCTGTATACATCTTTTTAAAACAATTTTTTTTTAGTTGTTGATGGACCTTATTTTATGCAGTGCTGAGAATCAAATGCAGTGCCCCACCCATGCAAGGCATATGCTCTACCACTGAGCCCCAACCTCAGCCCCTGTATGCATCTCTGAAACACAATGCTGAGTGAAAAAAAAAAAAAAAAAAAAAAAAAGAACCAGCTCACAGAAGACCATGTAGAGCAGAAGGTCATTTCTGCAAAGGTCAACACCCAACAACCCTGAAGGTTATTTTTTGATAATGGGACCACGAGGACCCAATAAGAAGCAAGAGAAGGAGTTAGGGTGGAGCAAAGAGGTGGTGTGGGGATCCTGTTTTTTAAGCTGAGTGGTGGTTTCACTATGTATATAATCAAAAGCAAAAATAAAAACAGTGCACTGTGGAAGGGCTGAGGCTGGCCATGCTGCAGCTCCAGCCTCAGGTTGGTTCTCGGAGGGTGGGGAGGGAAGAGAGCTGCGCAGTGTAACCCAGGAGGTGAGAAGACCCAGGAAGTGCCCAGAAGAGCAGAGCCGGCAAGGGATTGCAGGCCCCCTCCAAGGTCCAGTGCCTGCAGCCACGTCCTAGGCTAGAGGCAGACCAGGGGAGCAGTTGTTTCTCAAGCATGGACGCGACACTATGGAGAAGAACAGAGCCAGGAGAGTTCGCTCAGGGGGACCATTTTTGCCATCGAGCTGTCTTGAAGCTTCTCTTCCCACTTGATGTCATGCAGTGTGTGCTGTTCTTCAACTCTTACAAGGCTGCTGTGCCAGGGGCATGTCTGAGCTTCAGCCTCAGGCACTTCATCTGTCCATAAGGACATGGTGCTGCTGCAAAGAACTAGTGGAACGTTCTGTTTCCTAAGGTGTGGAGACAGTGGTTCTGAGGTACACAGACATGGGAGGGCGCTAGTCTTTTAGAATGCTCATATGTCAAGAGCATTTTCAGCAAAGTAAAATAAAAATATTAAAATGTAGAATATTCTTTCGATTTTAGGACATGCGTGAAGGCTCTTCTCTCCCTGGCATTAAGCCTAGTCCCCAGTGGGAAAATGTGGGTGACTCTTTCTCCTGATCCTACCCTGCCTGTGCCTTTTTCTTCTGATCACATTAAAAATGCCCTGCCCTCCATGTAGTGGACCTGAAGGAATGTGGCTCTTCCTTTGTTCCAATGGAACATGGATCAACAGTCCGGCACTATGTACTGACTGACTGACAGTAATGCCTTTTATGGACCCAGAATGACATTGCGGTGACCTGGAAATAATGGGTCAATGAAAACCTTTGGAGTTCAGTGTGTTGTTTTCTTATTTGTTTATGTGGAAAATCTCTGTTTGGGTCCTGTACCTGGTCATTTAGCAAAAGTTCCCAGTTTAATGGGTTGTCACTCATGACAAAGAGGTGGGAGAGGTCACCTAGCCAGCAGAGAGGAGCCTTGTCTTTCTGCTTCTTCAGCCCTGTTGGAAGCACTATTTAAAATACCACCCTATGGAAATCACCAACCGGGCTGAGCAGGGGGAACTTATTGCCCAAACTCTTTATTTTATCAGAATTGGGGACTTCACATATTGTGAAGTTAAAGCAGGATTCTTCTCCCTCCTTCTGTCATTTTTCCTTCCTCTTCCACATTTAAGAGTGGTTAAAAATCTGCACGGAATTGATCTGAGCAGGGCTCAAGGGATGAAGATGATCTCCAGTGACGAGCAGGTGCATTTTAATTGCAAAACCTAATTGGATCATGCATGGCTTCCCTGCGCTTTACAAAGACAGGGTTTTCAATGCATGTGATGTTAGAATGTGGAACGCCTTGCCCCACCCCCCACCCTCTGCAAGAAAACTTACATTTTCTGAAAGCTTGAAATATAGAACAGGTAATAATTAACACTGTGCTGCCAGCATGTGTGCTGGCCCTGAATAGCTTATGGCCACTGTGTACATTTAGAAGCAATAAAGTCATGTTTGTTATTATTACATTAAATAAAAGAAGCACTGTGGATCATTAAGTATGAAGATCTCTTTCCCAGTGGCCAGCAGAACCACCGGGCAGACCTGCTTTTCCTTCCTTCACAGTCGGCTTGAGGCTCCAGAGGACAGGCAGAAGAGCCTGGAGAGCCGGTTGGCTTCTAATTGTGTCTTTACAGCCAACTAGGCTACCAAAATGATTGTCTTTTTCTCTCTGAGCCTTACTGACCTGTGGCTAATGAGATTTGTGCTTCGATTAGTTGTAGAACATAAATTAGCTAATCAATGGCAATGGATTCACATTATTTCTCATACATGAGTTCCACTGCAGTGATCTGTATGTAATATTCCAATCAATTTTGAAGACTCAGGACGATTCTGCTCATGTGGCATGCAGAAAGCTGGCGGCATCTGTGGCCTCCTGGCTGAGGGGGACGAGGCCAGGCCGGCTGGTACACCTGTCTCTCATGGGCTTCTGGACCTGCACCTTCAGTTACAGCTGGTGAGTTCCATGGAACTCTGTGTGGAAAGAGCAAGAGAAAATCTGGAGAGAGCACCACCAAAGGTGGCCTATTTCCTGAAAAAGAAATAAAAAAGCAGACGAGCTAATTTCAGGTTTTTGATGTGGAAACTTTGCAAAGAGCGAAGTCCTCGGTCAGTGTCTTCACTTTTTTAGCACCTGGAAGCCTATCTCTGTGCTTTGCTGTAATTGTCTCATCTGTACAATTAACCGGCATCTTGGCATAAAATGTGGAAATTTGTACAGTCTTCTAGGCATCTGTGGGCTTTATGGTGCAAGTTCTGTTAGTACTGAAGCCACAGAAAATTAAATGTTCCCCAAAGAACTTCCAGATGTGCTCTATTCTAATAGGGTCATTATACAGTAAATTAAAAAGCAGGGTAAATGGAACTGTAAAATTTAAATTACTCTAAAACCACATCTCTTTGCTTTGAGCATTCATTTGTGGGGTTGCATTTGCAATAAATGTGAATTAGGCAGCTGTAATAACTGTTAATCATATATTTATAAAATAGTAATGAGGAAATGAATAGCAGAGTAAGACAGCTGCACATTTCTCTAATAGTGTGTCAACTGCGCACATAATAAGATGTGGGACATTGTTTGGTACTGGGCCGATAATACAGCTGAATGTAAGAGATCGCTTCAGCCTCTTAACTTTACATGAAATTATACATAAAATCCATAAAAGCCCATAATAATGCATTATGCCTCTGAATTGTATTCAATATTTTTCTTTGCTTTGATTTTCTGAAATGAGCTCTACTTTCACCGAAGTCATCTTCCGGGGACCAGTCAGGCTTTTGTTTCAGGCGCTGTCAGCCTGCTAAGATGGCAATCGGACGGAGAGAAACCAGCGAGGATGCCCACACGGAGCATGGGGTGCTTCCTTTTGTCCGCTCTGAGTTGCTTTAAGTGGTCAGAGGCATGCTTTGTCCTGGGCTGAGGACATGGTGAGCACAGGCCTCCGGCCACCTCCTGATATCAGGATTGTGAAGAGAGGTCACTCACTGTCCACCTGTCCGCCACGGTCCCCTGGCTACAGGTTTGGCCTGATGGGAACAGGCCATGGGATCACTTCAGCCACTTCCACGCACATATTTTGGAGGCTGGCTCGGGGACCCTGTGTTGGGAAGGACCCTTTCCTTCTCGAGCTCCTGAGCACCAACCCACCTGACTGGTGCCTCCTCCAGGCTTGGTGGAGGCGGGGTGGTCGTGGTGCTGGAGAGGGGAGGAAGTCAGATTCAGGCTGAGCGAGGAACGGGTGGGCAGTGCTTCTGTGGAGTGCTGGAGGCGCAGAAGCCTCGAGGCCTCGTCTGGCGTGTTTTCAGGCAAACCCCTCTGCGCTGAAGCTGGGGCTTTGAGCTCGATTTCTTCCCGTGCAGTACAGAGGTTGGGGAGGGGACACAGATGGAGTGTTCATGTGGAGGGCTCGTCCTGGCCAGTCATGTGGCGCCGCTCCACAGCTCTGCTGGGGCAGAGTGGCAGTGAGGACAGCCCTCATCACACCTCCCTCCACCCCCACGGAGGGTCCTAGATGTACCATGTTCTTGAGGATGCTGTTCCCTTGTTCTGGAATGCTCTTTCCTGCTTGCAAACTCTGGCACTTCCCCATGGCACAGCCTTCCAGATGCCTGGATGCCTTTCCTGGTTGCCTGGCCCTCACTGTCATCGCATCACAACACTCTTGTGGCATCTTCGAGTTCCGTGATTTAGTGTCATTCCCCGCCTCAGACGGAGGGCTCCATGAACATACCTGAGTTTCTATGCTTGCTGCCATATTTTCAGAAGAATGAACACATGAATGCAGCCACTGGACACTGGTGTGCATTTAGAAGAAATAGCCCGGGGGAGTCTGACTTGAACTGGACTGTTTCTAAAACTAAGATAGGCCTGCCTTATCCTGTAAGCAGCCTCCAGCTCTCAGGATGAAAGGGCACTATCTGGAGGGGCTGGAGAAGGAGTAGTTCTAATGTCCCCGTGCCCTGGACATGCTCACTGTGAGCTTTTCCAAGAGTCCGTAGTCACCCTCCATCACATGGGCCCCTCAACTGAAAGCAGGGTGCTGAGGGAAAGCTGGAGCCCATCGCTCCCCCTGGGGATAGGGAGGAAGGGTGCCTCTGGGGATGGAGGGGAGGTGAGAGAGAGGGAGAGGAAGGGCAAGGGAGAGGAGAAAAGAGGAAGGAAAAAGAGGAGGAGGAGCAGGCTGGCTGGGGGGCCATGGTCACATACGCTGAGCATCCTGTAGTCCCCTCCTAACCCACGTGCACTTCCAGCATTTCAATATTGCATTTTTTTAACCAACTTTTTTTTTATTGCAAAAGTGCTATCTGGTTGTTATAGAGAATATGGAAAATAGATAAAAGCACAAGAAGAAAATAAATATTCCTCATAACCACTCTCTACCCAGAGATAACTCCTGTTAATAATTGATGTGCTTTCTTCCAGCCTTTGTTCTACGTGCAGCCCCGTCCATGGATCCAAAAGGGGGCCTTGCTGTGCCCAGTGCATAGGGATTGTCACATTGTCAGCTGGTGTGTGGCATGGCACGCCAGCTAACGTAACTTCTGACCACACCAAGAATTCCATGATTCATTTAACCATTCTCTTATTCGTCCAAAAATTCCATAGATTAGTTAGTCATTCTTTACGTTTACTATTCTTCTATTTAATCATTCTCTGTTGAGTATTTATGAATGTTTTTGAAGTTTTAAATATGTTTTCAAAGTCCTTAAAAACCTTGCTATATTTTAATGGTGAAGTATGATGCCTCCCTGCGATTTTAATTTCAATTTTTTATTTTATCTAGTAATGTGGAATTTTTCCCTTTGTGTTTTACTTGTATATATTTTTCTTTTGAGATGAAGTGTGGCCATGTTAGTTGAAGGGACAGTGCCAGCACTGTGTGTTTGTGGGATGCGGGTTTCGTTGAGCCCTCCCATCCACCCACCAGTAGACACTAGACTCTGCCTTTTAGTAAGGGCCGAGGCTTGGCCAAATGGGGGATCTGTCCCAGCAGAGCGGTAGGAGGTGCTGCATTTCAATGTGCCACCATCCTTCCATGGGGTGCCGAGAGCTTCCGCTTTAATTTATTGGAGCTGTTGTAACACTGATAATTTATTGCCCATATATGTACAGTGGAGTGTTTTAGTGGCAGCTGTAGTGTCCCCATGTTCTCCTGAGAGGAGCCATGACCCCCAAGAATCTCATCACTCTCTCCGTCTGGGCTCTGCTCCACTTCCTGTCGTCTCTGTGGTCTCTGCCCTGGGCAAGGTGGGTCAGTATCTGTGGCTATTCCTCTTCTCTCTCACACGAGGAGAATGAAGGCTGCCAGTGTTGAGATTTGGCAGGCCAGCCAATTAAACCCCAGACAAACCAAGTCCCCAACCACCCCAATCCAACCAAATTGAACAAAAAAAATAGCCCCAAATGGTGTCCGTTGGTTCTGATTGGGTAGAGTTGCCTTCCAGATAAAATAGAGAATGTCCATTTAGATCTGGATTTCAGATGAACAACCAAAACCAAGGTTACTAAAGAACAGTAAAAGCTGCTGTGCAGAAGGCCTGCGCAGTACTGGGGCCGTACCTAGACTCAAAGTCTCCGTGGCCGCCTGCCTGAGGGCTCTGCGTTTTCACTTGCTGTCACTCACAGCCCTAAGCAGGGAGGCCTGGCAGAATGTGTTAACTGGAGTGACAATGAGCAAACAGACTGGCAGGCCGAGCTCACTTTTGTTTTTGAGCTTGGCTTTCCTGCCTTTGTGCTCAGGGTGTGCACCGAGGGGTGCAGAGTCAACGGCAGGAGTCCGCCTGATCCGGCCAGCACACGGGCAGGGGCGGTGGCACCAGCTCCTAAGCAGACGCCCATGGCGGTCCTGCGTCTCGGAAGCTGCCTGGGGCTTCCTAAGCCTGCAAGTGGGACCCCCAGTGGAAAGGGGCTGCTCACAACAGGAACCAGCATGGTTGTTCTATGGTTTTTAAAAAACAAAACATAGAAAATCCCACTTTCTTTTCCAGTCATTCAACACGTAAACCGAGTAGCCAGAAAAGGTGTTTGACTAAAACATCAATTTGGGATGAAAACTTAGGAAAAAGAAGAGAATCAGACACTCAGAATCCCCCACTGCTGACAGTTTAGTCTCTCCCGCCTCCCTTTCTGTGTTCCTCATGTTCTTCTACGTGTGAAGGCTGGGAGCCCAGGGAAGAGTGGCCCCTTTTTCAGGGGTGTCGAAGTGCTGGGGTTTGGTGGGGGGCTCAGTGCTTGTTGAGGTGCAGCCAACTGGCCAAGCTCACCTGGGAAGTCCAGGGAGGGAAGTGGGAGGTGGCACCAGTCCCCCTGGCCAGGCTCCAGGGCCATGACCCATTAGACTTTCGAGGAATCTTTTGGTCTTTTTCAAATAAGATTCTATTTGGAACACTAACATCTGTGACAGATAAAAAAAAGACATTTTAGTAGTAGAGATTTATTTTAGAAGTTCAAATGAGCAGTATTTTAAAATCAATGAGAACCATAACACTTTTGAATTTGGGTTTCAGGTTACATTTGCAGGTTACAACAAGCGTCACATTCCAATTTTGGTGAGGTTATTGTTTTTATAGCAGTGAGTAAATCCTGCTCGCAAATGGCAAATTTTAAAAAATGGCTTATTTTGAAATTTAAAGATATTCGTTAGTTAAACTGTGAAAAAGGAGAAAATTATTTTGAGTTGTACTCAAAAGCAAGTTGCAACACTAATAATTGCACCAGGGTATTCAATTTTTGGAAGGCACACAGTTATAAAAAGAAGTTACATGTAGTAGTAAAGGATTAATTTGAATCAAATATTTACAAACACCCTGAGCACACCAAAGAACCCCAGGGTTTTGGAGGAAAGCTAGGGGAGGCCTGCCCTGTCCATGGTTCTCTGGACAGCAGGATTATGTTGAGGTTGTGCTGACCAGTGTGCAGTGGAAAACCGTTGGTTATCTTGGGATCAAGGGCTCTTGTGAGAAGTCGAGCCCAGGGCTTGGTATGAGTTGCACTGCTGACCCCAAAATGACTTCAAGTGCCCCCACGGGAGCCTGGGGGTACTTGATGGCTAGCTGCTCTACTCCCTGGACTAGACATGGTTGCCATTTATTGAGTATCCACTAAGTGCCAGGCCCTAGGTGGGGGCTTTACATCATCAGAAACATAACTGTCATGAAGAAATTAAGAGGGTTCAGGCAGAGGAGTAAATGTGGTTGGGAGGAACATCCTGGAAAGCCTCACAGAGTTTTGATGAGTGAGCTAGTCTGATGAAGGGTGGACTCCTGTCCCCAGTGTCTCCTTTCTCTTCCTCTCCTCTAGGAAAAGATATGGCTGTGCTATCACTCAGGAAATGTTTGTTGAGGAATGACTGGGGGTTGAACATGAGTCTGCCAGAGCACCCTGCCAGGGTCCAGCCCTGAGAGTCCAGCAGAGCAGCTCTAGTTGAAGATGGCCAATGGCAGAGGCCACCCCTTGCTATTGTGCAAGCTTTCTGGAGCTCAGCCTTCTCTTCTAGACAACAGCCAGACAATAATCACAATGGTGGTAGCCAATAGCCCCTGGGGAACAGCCCCTACTAAAGCCAGATGCTGTTTTAAAGCTGTCACTGCATTAAGTCATTTGATTTTCCTTGTGACAGAGGTACCTTGACCACCCCATTTTTCAGATGAGTAAACAAAGAACTGTACAAGGCCAGTGAGGCATCTGACATCTGAATCTGTGCTCTTAACTTTTATACTCTCCTCTTCTGTGTAAAAAGTACATTTGGGGTGTCTTCCAGACTCTCCTACCCTTTTCTGCATGCTGCCCCTCATCTCCTGTGTGTCCTTGCACCCATGCTTATGCCATATGATCTATACCGCTAATCATGGACCACAGGAGACATTAGACCCAAGCTGGGCCTTCACATACTCTCTAAGAATGGGATTCTGAGTCATTGGTCTCCACTGTCAAGATGTGTTGAGTCAGGTGATGGGGGATGTCTCTGTTTGGCTGTATGCATGTCGTGAACCAAGAAGAGAGAGTGATTGGCAGACATCACGAGAGCCAGGATGCAGGTCCTGGGGCTGCTCCCTCCTGAGTTCCACAGTGCAGCCGTCTCTTCCCTTCCCCAGGGCGTTGGCATGGGTATCTGTGTCTTGCAAGAATAGGAGCTCCAAAGGGAAGATTGCATTAAACTCTGTCTGTGGAAAAGGTTCTCTGTGCCCTGCTCTGCAGACAAATTATAATTTATAATGCTTTCAAAGTTAATAAGTATTAAGACTTTGCATCCTTGATAAATTTAAACTTCACTAAGATGAATCCACTGTACCATGTTAACTTGATAGATGTGTTCTTTATTTCCTGGAAAAGACACTATGCCCGTACAGCCATTTTTGCCCCTGGGTGGTGCATGTGGGCACCGGTGAGACCCCCTGATAAAGTCCATCTCCCCGACAGACTCACCTTGATTTGAGTTCCATTAGTGAGATTCTGGCTGCAACAAAGAGGCAGGTTAAATAGGTTGCTGTGGGTCCTTTGTGAAGGACTGCTAATCTCCCCCAAATTACTGCCCTTTGAATCTCTACTGCATCCAGCTTCCTTTTTGTATGCTGGCTCCATTTAAAGTGATTAAAGTGGAGATCCGATTGGATAAGTTCATCCAAATTCTGTAAACGCCACTTCCGCACAAATGAGTGCTTGCAATCCATTTAATTTTTCAAATAAAATGATTAAATTGCTATTATTGCCAGATCTTTTTTTTTTATTAAGAAAACCTTTTAAAATGTTAATTATTAGGCCCCTTGAAACACTTTCATCTTTCCCGACTTTGCTCTTGAGTGGAAAGTGTCTGCTCGTTCCCAGCCACCGAAGGGAAGTGTGCGCTTCCCTTTTTTACACCTGCAACATTCCCCTTCGCTCTAATATTTATGTGAACTTAACTTTAATTTTTCTGCCTTTCATCTTCTGAATTAGTCATATAATGCACAGATCTCCTTCACTGCTTCTTTCCTGTTTATTTGCCTTAACAATAGATTCATTAACTAGATTTGGGTACTCGAGCCATGCGACCACATCCATTTCAAAGGAAGATTTAATGGCATTTCATATTTTTCTACATTAAGGAAGATTAAAGTATATTACAATACCCTTTACTGCCCTATTTTCTTCATTTTAGAAGTGGTCAGTTTTAAAATTTTCCCCCCTCTCTTTCTTTCATCTGCAGCGTTCGATAAATTGTCCAAGCCTTTCAGATGATAGTCCCAGCAAATTGAGTTCTATATTACAACTCGGACGCATTGTTTAGGCCATCAGCAGTCAGATAAAGCACCCCTATTCACACAGGACATCAAAAGAACAAATATATGTTCCAAGTGGGTAAAAAGAGGACTGAGACTCAGATATTTCATTTTCTTAATTGTTAGTGATTATTTGGCTAGCTTCAGGGTGATCATTTTGCTGACTCTGAGCCTAGACTTGCTTGTCTGGTGTAACAAGGGTATGAAATCCACATCCACCTCTCCGTGGACCAAGATAATATTCATGACCACAACTCACACCACTGGCAGACAGGGCTGGTGCATCATCTCTTAATAGCCGGAGGGGCCGCCATACTAACATTTTAATAGTGGGCAGTAATGTGAAATCCAAGATCTGGACTTATACCTTTTTATTTCAGCCATGGACCATCTTGTGAAATGGTCAGGGGACCTGAAGGCATTCTCAGGCTCCAGCAAGGGAGATGTTAAGATTTAAGCTTTTTTTATTTTTATTTTTGGTAAGACAGAGGAGGTCAAGGCTATTGGGCACCTCTCAGGCTGAAGTTTTATTCGGGTGTGCCATCTATCAGCCAGATCATCAAGGGGAGCTCTCCTCCTCCTCCCCTCAATAAATGCAATATAACCTTGCTTGACACTGAGTCTAAACAAAGTTTGGGGTTGTTGGTAAGATGTGGGAGGAAAGGGCAGAAGACAGATTTTACAACAGTACAATCATGGGGTGTAGGTTTTAGGCAATAAGCAGGTAGCCTAGTTTTCTCAAAAGAAAAAAGAAAATAATGGAAAAGTGTAACATTCATTCGGAGGCCTCAAAGGCATAAAAAACCCAATTCCAACTGTTATAGGTCCCTGCAGGAGTCTACAAAAGAACTAAGCTTTTTAAGTAAGAAAACTAGATTCTGGCCCACAGGGCCCTGTCATTGCTGCTTAATGGATGAAACTCTTTGGATATAAATATGCTGTTTACTTCTCAGCTTCAGCTTTCATAAAATATAACCTTTTTATGATTTACGACCCACAGAAAAACTGGAGGATGGATTTTTAGCTCTGAATTGGTTGGATGTCAACAAGAAAAATATAGATAACATAAGGAAGTAGTGGGGTGTTAATGCCACACCAAATGATGAAATTATTTTTGTTTAGAAAAGTTAAGTTTGTTCTTAAAGTTGTTCTGGATGGTGGTTCTGTGAGGCTGGGCTGATGAAAACACATGAAATATCTTTAAGTCCTCACCCAGTGGCTTACAAGTTTGGGTAAATTGACTTCGGTTCTCAATCAGTAATGCCTCGTTGGGCAGTTGGGGCTAACCGCAGATTCTTCAGGAATGGCAATGGCTGGTGTGTGTCTACATCACCTAGGGTTTTCAAGTGCTGAAATCTTGGTCCCATCAAACATAGGTGTCACCCTGGTTCTGCAGGAAGGAGATGGCAGAACAAGTCTCTCTTCCCCACAAAGATGTTCGGTAAAAATGGAAAGAAAAAATTGAACAGGAAAATAAATACACCCCCCCCTCCGCAAATCGGCAAAGTAGCAAGAAAACCAAAGCAAAACCCTCAAATCAAAAGCAACTGTAAATTCTCCTCATTATGCAAAAGCCAACCCAATCTTTGAATATTGGACTGCAAAAAGATAATTTGTCATTTGGGAACATGTCTTGGTCTTAGGACTTTCTTGCCTGGTGATACACACACCCCCACCACATATATATGTTTATACATATACTATATAATTCATACATATTTATACATGTTTATGTTTACATGTTAATGTTGTTCATGTCTTTTTTGTTTTCATTGAACTGTAAAAATAAAGTTGATTTTTGTGGCTGCTTAAGGAAAGAGCTGAGCACAATCAGCCGTCAAAGGGAGAGGGTCATCGAAACTGGAAAGGCCTTCTCTCTTCACTCTTGCCGTGCTGAAGGAAGGAATTCACTCTATTGTTTGAGAACCACACTCAGCAAATTAAAATCACATGCTGGGTGACCAGATTTACAGTCTTCATAGCCCAGGAAGAGCAAAGATGAGGCTGGGCCGTGGGGGGCTGCCTCATGGTGACAAGAATGGTACTTCTCACTGCTTCTTTGGTTTTGGACGGTGTCCACTGAGAGAACCCCGCTGGTGCGTTTCCTCAGGTGTCTCCAGAGAGACATGGCCTGCTTTAGTCAACTTTTTCTTTGCTGTAACCAAAAGACCTCAGAAGACCAACATCGAGGAGGGAAAGTTCATTTGGGGCTCATGGTTTCAGAAGTTCCATCCATAGACAGCTAGCTTCATAACTTTGGGTCCAAGACAAGGTGGATCACCATGGCAGAAGTGTGTGAGGGAGGAAAGCAACTCAGGACATGGCAATCAGGAAGCAGAGAGTGCTCCACCTACCTGAGACAAGATGTATACCCCACAGGTACACCACCGGTGACCTTCCTCCTCTAGCCATACACTGCCTGCCTACAGTCAGCACCCAGTTGATCCCTGTCTGTGGATTCACACACCGATTAGGTTAAGGCTCTCATAACTTAACCATCTCACCTCTGAACTTCCTTGCATTGTCTCACAAATGAGATTTTGGGGTACAGCTCACATCCAAACCATAACATTGCCCAAGAAGGAGCAAAATAGTGTTTATGGAAAAAGGGCACTGGTCAGAATTCATGGTGGGGACGCTTCAAGTTCTACAGAGCATCTCAGCTCCAGTGGCTTCCATTAGCTAAGGCTCCGGAAGAAACCTCGGCAGACCTAGCTCTCATCTCCCTTTCAGAAGAGTAGGGGAGTATTTAGGTTTGTCTTTCGTGAGAAGTCCCCAGGATGGAGGGGAGAGTGTGTTCTCAGCCAGGACCACTGGGCCAGGTCAGAGCCAGCGTGGAGTTTGTCCAGCATTCTGTGAGCAGGGCAGAGAGTCTGGGGCTGCTGAGATCTGCTGGCTTCCCAGGAGGGTGCCGAGCCCAATTTGCTCACATACTCAGTCCTTCTCTTCCTCCTCCTCCTCCTCCATCGCTGTCTGAGAACTCTCCTGCACACAGTTTTCCTGGCATTCCTGGCGTGTGTGTCTCTCTTCAACACATGCAGAAACAGCTTCAGAGGTCATGTCTTGAGCAAGTCAGAAGCGTGAGTGTGTACACGTGCTCTTTTGTACGATGAAACTCACTCCCCCTGGTTAGAGGGGTCAGGAGCAAGAGCTGCCAGGAGCCCTTCAGGCGTGGAGGTGCCACTGGGGCCTGGAACTCAGGTGTGGCTGGCTCACTCTGTGGGCCTCATGTGAAGGAAATAACTCAGTGCCTTGCAGAGACGGACGTGCCGACCGTCAGAGCTGCTCTGGAGGAGCTGGCTGCCCTCAGGTCTCCAGGGCTACGAGGAGGCTTTACCCAAGTGGCTGGGCACAAACTGCAGAGCTGAGGAAGTTGATGTCTCTTTGCCATCTGCAGGGACCAGCCTGGAAGTTCCGGATGATCAAGGAAGAAGAGGTGGGGAGTGGCTAGGGCTGGGTGGTCATTAGGGCTCCTTAGGAGGGGTCTTTCTAGGATCCCAGTACAATGCTCTGAATCACCTGTTCCTGAGTCCTGGGCCAACGAGACTCACCAGATTGTACTGACAGCTTCGTGTGGCCCTCAGGGAAGTCTGCGGGCCTGTTATGGGGGTGCACAAGAATGGGTGGGAGATGAAGCTCCCTCACTCCTGGGAGCCATAGGCCTTGGGATGCTGGGAACCACGAAGGGCTTTCCTTGGTACCTCGCTTTGGTGATGGACAGTCTGCGGGAATAAGTGAGAATAAGAACACCTTCCTGCCCTTACAGAGAGGGGGATGGGTGTGAGGGGGTGTGGCATTTCAATCCCTGGTGAAAGGTCATAAAGTGCAGCCATCAGAGGCGTCCTGGAGGCAGCATCCCCGAGTCACTCTGCTGGGTTCTCCAAGACTAAATGGAGACAGAGGAGGCATTTGCTCTGAGTCAGTGGAAGAGGTGGCCGTGACCCAGCTGGGATGAGACAGGGCGTGTCTTAACCCAAAGTCATGTGGGAGCCACGAGGAGAGGTAGGGATATTGGGGGCAACAGCGTTGGTGGTGCCCAGGATGCTGGTGTGGATTGCCTCAGCCAGAGCCAGGATCTCGCTGCATCTTGCATCTTCATGGGAGAACAGTGTGTCCCTCCATACAGCAGCCACAGTCTGGGTGGGTGCTGTTTTCTTCCTCGGTTGAAATAGTTCTTGTTTTGTTTTTATTCTTTTCCTCTGTCTATATCTGAATGAGAGCCCGAGGGGCTCAATACATATTTGTTAAACTCTTGAATTGGGGAGGGGCTTGTGCGGCCTTCAGGGGCCCATGATGACCAGGAATCAGGAAGCCCGCATGTCTCAGCCTGGAAATGCCACCACAGCTGGAATCGTTGGACTTTGGCTAAAGCAGGAGGCGAGATAGGCTACAGGCAGAGGGAGCCGGGGGCTCTGGGCTGTTCTGGTTCCTCAGGGTCCAAGGGTGGCTCTGGGCACATTCCTAAGCCAGCTGCCTTGACTAGAACAGGAGGAAGTTTAGCCTGATGGTCTGCACAAGTCAGTTCTGGTGTTCTAAGGCTCCATGCTGAGCTTCTGTTGCCTGAGAGTTACTTCTTGCTAGGTAGGCCCTGTCATGGCTGTGTCCCCAGGTGTGTCCCACCTTTACAGATGTGGAAACTGAGGCCCAGGACAAGGATCTGGTTGTCTTCAGATCTAGCCCTGGGTCCTGCTCCACCAGGCAGCAGACGTAAACACATTAACCAAAGAAGGACCACCGTGCCAAGTTATAGCCTGTCACCGTGAGAGGGGTGCAGAAGTGTCCCCCTGCTAACCATTAGCTCGGTTCCAAGAAGTCTGTGCCAGTGTAGGAGATGCAGAATGGCGACTGTCTCTAGGGCCTGTAAGGTATGGGTCTTCCTGGGCCTGAGGTTCTCTGGGCTGGGTGGTCCTGCTTCAGGTTCACTCCAGAACATGCTTGGCAAGGTTGGCCTTGGAGAAGTAAGACGGGTATGTGGTCACTTGTTGGATGCTTGTCCTATTTCAGATCTACCCAGACATTAGCTTGAAGTCAGGCAAATTGTCTCAAAATAAGAATCTTACATTCCTTCTTTTTTTTTCTCCCAGAGTTCTTTCATCTTGGCTTAGAGGGTAGTCTTTGAAGGTGCGAGCTCAAACTCCCATCTGGTATGGTTTCTCTGGTTGAACTTTGAGGAATCCACCCTATTGTTTTCTTGACCTTCAGCTGTCCTCAGAGTCCCAGACCCAATTTCCAGGCTAGTCCTGACACACAAAGCTAACACCTAGGAGGAACAATCGATAGGAGAAAAAAAAAAAAAAAAAATCTTCGTGCTTTAATTAAAAATCCATGTTTGGCTTGTGTTCAGGGGCATATTTTTGCATCTTAAAATGTTTCTTTTCTCTTTGTAGTTGGGCTTTGCTTATAAACAGAGCTGGCTCGGAGTCACATTAATTTAATTTTATCTGTGATCCACATCAGCCTAGAATGCTATTAATTTGGATTTGACTGCCAGCAGAGAACAACATTCACTAATATCCACTTTTTAGGTAGGTAATCGTGTAGTAATTAGGATGCATGTTGTACATAATCTTGATTTAAATAATCCTCGCTTAGTTTTTTGTCTACATAGATAAAAAAGCTATTTTGTCAGTATTTTAGAAGTAGGAAATCATCTTGATTATTTTAATCAAAATCAGCATTTGTGAATTGTGGCATTCTTTTAGGAACAATTAATCTACAAGGCAGAGATTTGTCTCCATGCCCTGCCTTGTAGATGCATCTCCAATGCACTAAGATAGAGCACAAGTGCCAATCTCAGGCTGCAGACGCACAACCCCCGGCCTCCTCCCCGTCTCCGAGGTCTGAGAGCCATTTCGGAGGCAGTTCTGTGTGGCCTCAAATCCTAGCTCAGGCACTCAGGATTGAGACTTAGGTAAGTGCTTACAAAGATCATGCCTTGGTTTCCTTATTTGCAAATGGAGGATTGCTCTCTGCATGGCATGTGGGACTCACCCAGGATTGTTCTTTATGATTTGTTGCCAAGGGACCGCATGTCCAGTGATTCAGAGCCGAGGTTGGCAGGCTTTTTCTGGAAAGAGCCAGTGGGTAAACCTCAGACTAGGCAGGCCACATGTTCTCTGGCAACCACTGGACTCTGCCACTGCACTCCAAAGCAGCCACAGAGCAGGCAGGGACGAACGGGCAGAAGTTTCCCCAGCTCTGATCTAGGCAAGTCTGTGGACCCAGACACACATCACTAGGAATCAGGCCTGCCCTCAGCTATCACATGAGACCTGGGACAAAGTCTGTCATTTTCCCATGTCAACCAACAAGGCTAGAGTGGGGATTAGGTGAAGCAGTGGAGGAAATGCTCCGCACAGGGCAGGGCACGCAGCTCAGGGACCAGACGCTAGCCCTCTTGCCTTTGCTTGCTTGAGTCTTGTGAATGGTGGCCAGAGTCTTGATTCTGTACAGCAAGACCCTGTCATCGACCTCACTTAGGAGTTTGAGGATTGTCCCACACTGGGAGTCTGCGGTGTGTGATCCAGGTGAGTGGGATGGGAAGGGGTTAACTCAGCCTGGGCGGGTATCACAGAGGGCCTGGGTGATTGTTTCCATAAACTGTTCTGCAAAGAGGGTTTCTGGTTCTTTATCTGTTGTAATTTTAGTTCTAAATATTCTCTTAATAGACTCTTCTGACAGATTCTGATAATCCAACATGTGTTCTTCCGATCTCTATAGCAGAATCACTTAATAAGAGGTGGTGATAGCCGGGCATGCTGGTGCCTGCCTGAAATCCCAGTCACTCAGGAGGCTGAGGTAGGAGGATCACAAGTTCAAGACCAGCCTCAGGAGGTTAGCGAGGCCCTAAGCAACTTAGCAAGACCTTGTCTCAAATAAAACAAAAAGGACTGGGGATGGAACTCAGTGGTTAAGCACCCCTTGGTTTTAATCCCTAGTATCCCCTCCCCCCCACAAAAAAGTAGAGATGTCAGAAAGTAAAGAAGTGTTAAAAATAAAACAAAAATTCAACAGCCCAAACCCAAACCCACAGTGAAGGAAAGATGTCAAAGGGATACAGGAACGAACTGGAAGAGCTTCTAAGGGCCACAGCTGGAGAAATCTGAGCAATAAAATAAATCCAATAGAATTGGGATAAAATGTAAAGTGATGTAAAATAAATGTCCATACTCATATAAACAAATGACTGCATAAATAAATAGGAGAAAAGACAAATATCAGAATTGTGTGGGGCCACACAGCAGGAGTCCCTTCCAGAGCCTGGTATGGGAAGGGTGGGGCGTGGAGGGGGGACAAACCTTACAGTGGGGAAGCCCGAAAATCTCCACCCGGCCGGGTGACCAAGGCGAACACCAACAACTAGGTCACATGGACAGTAGGGGTCCTTGATGTGAGATGGCGAAAAGAGCACTTTCCCTTCATGGCCTTTCTCCCCTAACACACCACCCCGCCTCCAGTCACGATGAACACGCCAGGCGAACCCAAACCCAGGAACATTCTGCAAAATACCTGAGTAGCCCTTCCCCAAATTGTCAAGCTCATCAAAAACAAGGGAGAGGCTGCGGGGCCAGGAGTTGCCCAAGGAGACACGGGGACTGAATAAATGTGGTACTCTGGACAGGATCCGAGAACAGAAAAAGGATGTCGTGTAAAAACCGAAGAAGTCAAAATAACGTATGGACTGTGGCTGTAATAATATTTTAAGATTAACGGCCACGCCGGCCAGTGCGACGGCGCCCACGCCAGCCAGGCGCTGGGGGGGCTCCCTGTGGACGGCCTGTTCCGCCCCCGCATGTGCTCGTGAGCGGGAGGGAGGCTTCAGACCCACCACGTCCCACTCTGTGTCCTAAGGCTCTGGCAGGCCAAGCCTGGCCTCATCTCAGGGACCAGTTTGGACTCCAGTCGGAACATGATGATCTCTCCCAGTGGCACTCAAGTCCCTTTTCTCTTTCTCTGCTAACAAAGCCCCGATTTTGTTTGGGCCCACAACGTGCCCTCCTGCAAATGTTCTACGTAGTTCATCCTGTTTTGAGCTGGAGTGGCCATGTGTTCCACTGATGAAAGGTAAGTAGCAGCCTCTTGGGGACCTGGGGGAGTTTCGTGCCTTCTCATGTTGGTGGCACTGTCCCTTCTTCTTCCTGCCCAGAGCACGGATATAAGACTGGAGGGGCAGCAGCTGCCTGTGCTCTTGTGATGAGCAGGAAGCTGAGAGCTACAGCCAGACACGGTGGAGCAGCAGGAGAGGAGGAGCCGGGACAGGGCTGCCCTCTTGGGGCTCCTGCCCCAGACCCAAGCAGCCCCTCTTCATCCTGACGGGTCCCTGCTCCTGGGCTCTGCCCTGGGGCAGTTCTGCGGCTGGTGCTGTACTTAACGGGTTGGGATTCTAGTTGTGGGATCCCCTCCCTATTTCTCAGGCACCCTGGTCGCTGGGCTTGTTGTCAAACTCTAGGAACTTCTGAGGCACAGACGTCGTTCTGCGGCCAGAAAGATGCTGGGACAGGGCCGAGTATCAGGTAGTGGGTAGCAGTGTAGGCTCTCGAGTTCCAATCTGTCCCCCTTTGCATCCTGGGAGGTTTGGGGCAAGTGACCCAACCTCTTGGCTCCCGGTTTCCTCCTCTGTGGAGTGGCTCCACAGGGCTATTGAGAGGAACAGGTTTGGCATGGTGCCCGGGGCCTCCGGTGCCCCCATGTGGTGCCACGCCCCTGCCTTCGCCGTCATCATCTAGGGAGGAGGAGGGAGGCACAGTGCCACATCGACCTTAGTTACCCTTGTCCTGATTCTGCTTTCTTCTCTGCCCTCCTCAGGAGGGCCGCCCATGTCCCTTGAAGTCATGGTCCTCTCAACTGCCTTCATGTGTTTTGCTCCCCCACGTCTGTGTCAAGTCCCTGCGACCATCTGCCATCGTATCAGTTCCTCTGGGTTTGGAGCCTGTACCCAGGAGGTTTCATCAAGTTGCCGTTCCTCCTTCTGGCCCTGTGGTTCTTTACTCCTGGTTCTGGCACCATGTGGACCCAGGTTGGTGTTATCTAGCCTGTGCTGCTGTTCATACAACAGGCATCAGCAGCCTCTGATGGCCTCTGAATGGCAGTGAATTCTCACAGTGCCCAAGGTTTCTGTCCTCCGATTCAAACCCACACCTCGGGGTCACGACATCCTCTCAATCTGTGGAAGAGCAGCGCTTCAGAGGTAATGGCGGTAGGGGGCAGACAGGAATCCACTTACGAGATGGAGAAGGAACATGGGAGAGTGAATCCCAGAAGAGCACAGGGCCCTAGACACCAAGAGTGGAGAGTCTCAAGAGGGATATGATCAGCCTCGGCAAATATGGCCCAGAGACTCTTCAGGTAAGCTCTGAAAAATCTGTTGGGTTTGGAGGCTACGTCACTCCCCATCACGCATAGATTCTGGATCTGCGAATTCTCCTGCCCACTCAGCTCTATTTACGATGGCCACTGTCATCACAGTGCTCTGCCACAGGAGGACCTGTGCAGCGGTGAGGCATCTGCACCACCAGCAGGCCGTGGAGGCCGCGTGAGCCACGCTTTGCCTTCCCGCTTTGGTATTCGCCATGGGAGCCCCTGTCTTTTGTGCAGGCTGCTTAGCTTCTTGTCCTTCACTATTTTGTGCTTTTTGTTGGTTATTTTGCTGTTTGAAAGAGACCTCAGGTGTTAGTGTAGTGTTTTTATCTAAGCACAGGAAGGCAATGATATGCCTTATGAAGAAATATGTATGTTAGGTAAGTTTATTCAGCTATGAGCTGTAGTGCCATGCACCATGAATTCCATGTTAAAGAATAAACACTAGTTAAATAAGGTACCTTTAAACAGCAAAACACACAAATCAAGTTTATGTACTTATTGGATTTTGAAAATGTGCTTGGAGAGAGTCTTGCAGGAATCCAACCCTGTATTTCCCTTAAGAGTAATGGTTCAGTATTTGCTAATTCAGCGTTTGTGGTGACTTTTTAGAATGTAATACTGCAAATAATGAGAATTAACTGTTTCATGTCATTGCGTTTTGGGGAGCAAGATTGGTTCCAATTGTATAATAATAAGCAGATTATGGTGTTTGAGGACTGATGGGAGACGAGGGAGGAGCCAGTGCGCATGTCTTTCAAGAGGTTTAGAAGAGCAAGGCCGGGAAGGTGTTCTCCACTCAGCAGGTGCTCCAGACATTGTTCTTCACTGAACTGAGAGAGAAGCTGAAAGACTGTCTTCACGGTGCTCGTGGTTTGTGGCAGCTGGACTTGCCTTGCAGTCTTCCACCTTGATGGAATCCATTCCTACCAAGAATCACCCTGGGGCCCACTGTGGAGAAGTAGCTTGTTTCCAAAGGGACACCTGCAGTTTGAAGTGCCTTTCTTGTGGCTTTCAATTTGGGACTGATATTTGAATATGGTCTTTTAAAGTTTCTCTGTGTGGTTGGGGCTGCCAGGTGAGGTGTAGAATGCTCAGTTAAATTTGAATTTCTGATAAGCAACACATACTATTTGGTTATACTGAAATGTCTCTCTACTTGCTGAATCTGGCAATTATCTGTCACCTTGGCCATCGAGTAAGTCAGACTACGGCAAACACACCCTTCCCACCTGGCAAAAGTCCAGCCATAGCCACTAAATTCAGAAAGAAACCCCATCTCATCCTCACACCCATGGTGCCTTTTCTGGGAGCACATAAGGTGCAAAATACAGTTGATTCTGGATCTGGAGGCCTGTGGTTCATCCCAGCTTTGTCCCTGACCTGCAGTGTGACCTTGGTTAGGTCGCCTTTCCATTTTGGACCCTGGCTCCTCTGATCTGAAAGCCAAGGCAATGAGTGAGATGGTCCCCAGGGCCCTCACCAGCTCTAACACCCAGCGAAACACTGAAACGTTGGCAGTTATGGGTTTAATTTAAAACTCAGGATTTTTCCATCTGAAGGGAAACTTAGTCATGGTTAAGGGAAAAACAAGATGCATTCTATTTTTTTCCCAAATAGTTAAAACTTGATTGACTATAAGAGACGAAGTCCCCAAACCCTTTAGGAAGAGTGACATTTTACAGTGTACCCTCTTGTCCAGTCTGTTTAGGGTGGTGACCGAGTCCTTACCATGGCTCTCTACCACAGGCTGGAATTTTCTGCTGCTGCAAAACACTTGGAAACAAGCTGGCAGCTATGCCAGGGCAGCCTGGAAAGGGAAGACTGAAGCCAAGGTCGCGCACCGGGGTACCAACTTGTGGACATGTGACAGCACAGGCTTGCTTGTGCCCAGGAACGTTCTGGGCATTTAGCACACATGCAGTCGGCCCTGCAGCCAGCACCACCAAGCACGGTCCACAGGACTTTGGCCTCAGCTCTTCCCTCCTCCTCCTTGGGAGGAGGAGTTGAATTTGGTGATCAGGGAAGTGAAGAATGACTCGCCTTCTACAGCTGTAGAAGAGAGAAAGCACAGTCACTGTCCTTGTTTCAAAAACAGGGAAGCATCTCTGAAAGGCTATGTCCCAGGTCTCCTGGTATCTGACTGCAGAACTGGGATTCAGACATAAGACTGGCTCAGAAGGCCTCAGACTGTGACTTTGCCCTGTTCCAGGAAAGGGGCTGTTGACATTTTCATTCCCTAGACATCAGAAATGAGGAACTATGAAGTCAAGAGTGTTAGCCGGGATCACCAGCTCCCAGAGGCAAAAACTTACCTGAATTCCATGAATGAGACCTGGCAAACACTTTCCTGCAGTGGATTCTCTGTCGAAGGTAGAAAGCTGTAGCTAAGCTTGGTCCCCTGTGTGAATCACAAGCAGAAGCTGTGTGTGAGCGTGGCTGCCATGTGTACACCTTGGAAGCTCCACGTAGCATGGTTTATTTGCGTCTTGAAACAGCGGTCATCCAAGAGAAGGACTGCCTCATTCCTGAAGTCTTTGGTGGGACAAATGAGGCCAACGCTTCCATTTTGAGAGGCAATAAAACCCAAGAATAGAGGGCACGGGACCATGCCTAAGTTCAAATCTTACCTTAGCCTCTCTCGAATGGGTCATCTCCCATCCCCACATGGATGCCCGCCTTTGTGCCAGTGTGTCCTTCTGCCTGAGACACTCTGGTCACCTGCTCTTCAGGGAACATAAACCGTTCTTGGGATGGGAAGGCACAAGCCTGGACTAAGGGAGCATAATCTCCATGCCTGGTCACATGATCTGGATTTCTCCTCTAGCACTGTGAGGGGCCAGGGGAACTGAGAGGAAGTGGGCAGGACACGCTGAGAATGAGCTTCCGCCAGAGGGAACGAGGTGAGGTACTCCACCGGTGAGGGAAGAGGGGAGGAAGCCTAGGTGCTCAGAGGCTTGGCAAGAGGTTGCTGAGCTTGCAGATTTTACCTGGGGACTTTTTGTCTATATGCCCAGATGATTGTACCCATTTTACAGGTGAGGAAATTAGGGTTCAAATAACTTGGTCACACAGCTAAGTAACAGTAGTTTCAAATTCAGGTCTGTTTGTTTCCCAGAATCCAGCTCCTGACACTGTAATAAAGTGTTTCAGAAAGCTGAGACCGAAGAAGCTTGATTTAAAAATATATGCAAGATTCTGCCTGGGTCAGACTTTGTTAGAATCATTTTTATAAATTACTGTTAAGAATTAAGATTTTTGCATTTGACTTTTAATTTTTACTAAAACAAACGAAAACTAACATGCCACAGGCTAGAAGATTTCCTGCAGAGTGTAGATTCTTCAAGTTCTCATCTAAAGGAAGAGTAGACTTGGAGAAGTCATCTCATCCCATCAAGACTCCCCTTTTCCATGGGGTATTTAAGCTGCAGAGGACCCCAGGATATCGGGAGTCATCTTGTCTGTGGGTCCCAACATTTCCAGCAAGGCCATCGTTTGAACATGAGCTTCTTCCTGGGGACAGCTGTACTTTGTTTAGTTTCTCAACTCCACAAAGTGCTCAGTCTCTGCTAGCAGGAACTCTACAGTGGCCCCCATCCACTGGGGACTCTGTGAGTCCAACCCCTGTAGGATACCAGAGGTGGGATGGTTCAGGGTCATGGGATGCCATTCCTAAAGTCACTCAGGGAACTGAGTGGGCAGAGCTGGCTCTTGGGCCCAGACTCCTGACCCCCCCGGGTTTGTGGGCTTTTTGCAGTGACCCCCAGAAACAGGCAGGTGGGACAACTAGGAAGACACTTCTACTCTGCGGTCCTATGGAACTAGGAACTCATCCTAAGATGCAGTGTGACTTTTGTTTCCTTACATCGTCCTGGTTGACTCTCTTGTGAAGTTGGTGGAGTCAAAAGTGATAGGAATCCTCTGATTGTTGATGCTTGAAAGGTTTGACCCCAATTAGGAGGTTTCTAGACTTTTCTTTCCCATGGTTAAGGCCAGTTTTCTTGTTTGAGGGGAGAGGACTAGAGAAAGGAGCATCTAGAAAGAAATAAAGGGGAAGACAAAGGGTGTGGGAGCCCAGAAACAGTGTTCAGTTTGGAGATGATGACAGAGCTGGTCACAACCATCCTCTCCAAGTACGCAAATGGAGGCCTCAGAGAAAGGAGCATTGGTTTGTTTCTTAATGACCTAGGAAGGGCTGAACTGTGACCAACTAGTAGACCAGATGAGGCTCGTGCTGCCTCCCAAGCTAGAGAGTCTATGAGTTGCTGTGCACCCGTCTTTTCTTACCCTTTAATTACTCCGATCTCCTTCTTCAGACTTTCCTGCCCCACAGGGACCAAAATGGATCTGCACTCTCTAATGTCTGATATAAAATAAAATAAAATAACCAGAGGTACTATTATCACTGGCATAGGAGCGACAAGACAGCACGATTCAGCTCCTTCATTTTCCTAATAATGAATAAAATCACACCAGCAATTTGCCCTTGAATGCATTTGTCAATCAAAGACCCAACACTTGGAGAGATCCCCCCCAGAGCATCCTCCAGGTACTGTCGTAAGCGAGAGGGAACACGCTTCTTGGCATTGTTAGAACTGCAGCAAATAGGCTGAGAGCTTGTTTAATTTTTTAAAAGAGGGTTCTCCAGCTTTTGGCTGGTCTAATGAAAACTGGTCTCTGTCGACTTTGGCTGAGTCCTTCGCACAATGACAGTGCCCCTGTTCTATAATTTCTGCTAATTGCCACTTGAACAAAAGCCACATTGTGTAGCTTCTCGGCTGCTCTACAGTCAGAGCGGAGCTGGCCAGAATGTCTACAGCGCTCTCGTTGTGAAACCTTCTTCCCCAGCAGTGTAGACGACATCAGTCTACACTGTAGAGGCTGGACTGGTGTTTTTAGACTGGGTCTGAATGTGTTTTATAAAAGAAGAATTTAAGCAGAAACTGAGATGGCAGCTCAAATATTTGCATGCAGATGGCATTACCTTTTAACAGATTTGTAGGGTAAAAAGAATTGTGATTCAATAATCAGTCTTCAAGAATTTCTACTTTCTCCCAGTTGCCCAAATGCTTTGAAATGACCTGGTTTGCTTTTATGGACTCAAGAGATTACACTGGGGCTTGGAGTGTTCTGGAATGATTCTGGTAAAGTGGGGAAGTTAGAGAGTTCTGCCCTGAATCTCCTGTACCCCCTTCCTTGATGTTTCAGTGACTTCATGTGTGTCCCCTGTCTGTTCCTTGTCTGACCCCTAAGTGGGCTCAGACAATTATGCATGCCTGGAGAACCTTTCATGCCGGGGGTTTCAGAAGCACAGTGACAAGGACTTGTAGGGTTAAAAATGGACCTTGAGATAATTTCCATCCAATTGTTCAAACTTCCATTTTGAAAACCTAATTTTAACATCCTCAGACTAGGTCAGCATTTGGTCATCTTTGAAGATCCAGACTATGAAAACAATTCTACATGGTAGGTATTTCACAGTCATGATGGAATCTAGACATAAACTGGCCCAAGCACTCCATAGAACACCTGAAGAAAATCTGGCCTGGATAAGACAGCTGGTCCAAGAAAGAGGACCTCATGGTGACCTACCTGGGTTTGCTACTGAAGTATTTGCATTTCATGGAGCAATAACTGGGGGAACAAAAGAAATAGAAAAGAAAAAAGAAAAATTCGATGTTTTCAGATAGCATTGCCCACATTTAATTTTGTTGGGTAAAGACATAAAAATAAGATCATCTCCTACCACTAAGATTCTATAAAAGGAAAGACATTTTAATACCCAAAGAGTAGAAAAGTTATACTCTTGGCGTAAAGGAGAAATCTCTAATTGAACAGATTTTCTTTTTATGAAAAATGGGTTGAATTGCTCCATTTTAAAAAATTCACCAAAATTTTATCCAGCTTTTTACCTGGTAGTTGGAAACAATGGCTACTGTAAGGACTTCTAGTAGCTACACAGAAACATTTTTTGAAAAGCGGGTAGTGAATAGGTGTGAGATCCAACGGAGCAGAGCACAGCATGAGGGTCTAAGGGAAGGGGCCTCACATCCCTGGTACAAGCTCCTGACCTAAGCCCCTCCCTTCCCAGCTGCTGGGCAACTTCCCTGAGCCCAGAGAGAGAAGGGAAATTACTATTTCCAGGCTGTATTTGAGGCAGCTGTGATTGTTACACAGTTCCTATATGGTGAGTTCAACACCCACCTTTGTCCCCAGCTCTGCTCTCCAGGGCCACAGGACACATGTTTAATTCCTTCCCTCATGACAGCCCTCACATGGCGAAGACAGCCAGCTGACCCTCCTTCCCCATCTCTTGCCCTTTACCATGGGCCACATTTCTAATCTCTTAGTAATTTCAACGCAACTTAGCATCCTCACATGGTGCCCTGGCATCCAGTCTAACCATTTTGAGATGTGTGTGCAAAACTGAACTTCGCAACTTGGAGAGCCCCGACTGTATTAGAGGAGAGGACAGTTACTGCCTCGATTGTTCTGGATGCTGCTTTTTGTCTTGTTTTGAAGTAAAGGCAGTCTGATAGTAAGCAGTAATTTTAACTCATATTGAACTTGTAACTAAGACCCAGCAAAGTTTTTATTCATGTATTGTAGAACAATTGGTTGCCTATAAATGTGCCAGTTGGCTATAAATGTGCCAGTTCTTTCCCCCTACCATTTCTTCTTATTACCCTGCTATCCAAACCTCTCTCTCATGAGCCAGCATTACCTAATTGAAAACAAAGGCATTATAAAAAAGCAAAACTATAGTTGCATAACTGTAGTTTCATTAATCTACATGCAAAAATCTCTAACAAAATATTGGTAGTTTGAATCTCTCATATACTAAAAAAAAAAGTTCAATAGATCACAACTAAGTAGGGTTCATCCCAGGAATATAAGGATAGTTTAAAAATCAATCCAGAGGGTCTGTGGAGATAGCTCAGTTGGTAGAGTGCTTGCCTTCAATGCACAAGCACAAGGCCCTGGGTTCAATCCCCTCCACCACCACCAAAAAAAAAAAAAAAAAAAAAAAAAAGTAAAATCAAATCAAATCAATCAAGGTGAAATGACCATTTTGACAGGAAAAAGTAGAAATCCATATAATCCTCTCACTGGATGTACCAAAAAACATTTGAAAAAAATTCAGCACTCATGTATAGTTAAAAAATAAAAACATAGCTCACAGCTAACTAGGAATAGAAAGAAACTTCCTCAAGTTGGTTAAAAGCATCTTTGAAAAACCTACATTTAACATCATTCATAACAGTGAGAAACTGGACACTTCTTATAGGATCAGGATCAAAGCAAGGATGTTTGCTGTCACCATTCCTTTTCCTATTCCACATTGTAATGGAGTTCTTAGCTAGTACAAGACAGTAAGAAGAAATAAGAAAGCACCACAGTGTGTAGGAACAAGTAAAACCATCTTTATTAGCAGACAACATGATTGCATATACAGAAATCCTAAGGGATTGACAAAAAAGTCTATTAGAATTAAAAACAAGTTTACAGAAAAAAGGCCAATATTAAAAAATTAATTGTATTTCTGGACACTAGCAATGGACAATGGTAAACCAATTAAAAAAATTTTAAATGGCATAAAAACTCTAAATACTTAGGGAAAAATTAAGAAATATGTATAGGACCTTTTTACTGAAAACCTTAGAACAAGATTAACCAGAAATTAATCTTAAGTAAATGGAGAGGTATACCATGTTCATGGACTGAAAAACCAAATATTGTTAAAATATCAATTCTCTCCCCACATAGATCAGCTGGCTCTGTGGAATCACAATCAAAATCTCACAGGCCTTTTGGTAAAATCAACAAATAAAAAATTATAATAATAATAGTGTCCTCCCCCAAAGTTGAAGAACTTACATTATCTCATTTCATACTTCTAAGTTGACAGTGAACAAAGGAGTGCAACATTAGGATGAGTACTGGAATATACCAAAGGCCCTAATAGAGTCCAGAAATGCAACTGTGGGCAACTGGTGTTTGACAAAGATACAACAATAATAACTCAGTGGGAAATGGTGTCAGTACAAATTGATACCATGTGGACAAAAATGAACTTTGACTCCCACCTTACACCACACACAAATAACACAAAATGGATCACAGACCTAAACGTAATAATTAAAACTACAAAATTTTTAGAATAGGAGAAAATCTTTGTGATTTGAGGGAAAGCAAAATTTCTTTGATCATGCACACATGTAAAACCCAAGTTCAGAAACACAATTACTGTATTTTGGTATTATGTGTTTAAATATATTATGGTCTTATATTCAAAGATAAAGGTCTTATACTCGGAATTACAAAGAGCTCTTACAACTCAATAAGAAGACAACCTTTTTTCCAAAACATTTGAAAAGACATTTGACAAAAGAAGATACATAAATGGCTAATAGGTGTAAGAGAAGTTCAACATCAACTGTCACAAGGAAAATGCAAATTAAAATTACAGTGAGACACTCTTCATGCACTAGAGTAGCTAGAACTAGAAAGACTGGAACCGGAAGCATGGCTCAGTGGCAGGGTGCTACTTACCTAGCATGCACAAGGCCCCTGGTTTGATCCCAGCACCTGCCCCCGCCACAACACACATCCTGCAAAAGCTGACAGTATGAAGTATTGGTGAGAATGTGGGAGCAACTAGACTCTCACACATTGCTAGTGGGAGTGAAAACCTGTACAACTACTTTATAAAATATCTTGTCAGTTTCTTCAATAGTTAAACACATATTTGCTACATGACCCCAGATTCCACTCCTAGGTTTTTATTCAAAGGACCTGAGATCATGTGCCCACAAGAGACTTGTACCTGAATATGCATAGAAGTCCTATTCATATTTGCCTCTGGGGTCCATCAAAGGCCAGTAGACGAACACTTTGTGCTAAGCTGTCAGCATAGACAGGAATGGACCAGTGACACACGTGACATGGATGTACTGAACAGAAGCAGCCAGATATGAAGGAACACCTAATGCAGGGTTCCTCTGGAATAGGCAAAACTAACTCATAATGACGGACACAGACCAGTTGTTTCCTGGTGTGGTTTTTGGGTGGGAATTAACTATAGAGTGAATTGAGGAAATTTTGAGGTAATAAAAATGTCCCATATTTTGATTTTGGTGATGGTCGTATGGGTGTATACATTCATCAGAATGGCAATTATCAAGGATACAAGCAACAATAAATGTTGGCAAGGATGTGGGGAAAAGGTACACTCATACTTTGCTAGTGGGAATGCAAGCTGGTACAACCATTATGGAAAGCATTATGGGATTCCTCAGAAAACTTGGAATGGAACTACCATTTGACACAGCTATCCCAGTCCTCAGTTTACACTCAAAGGACTTAAAATCAGCATACTACAGTCACGCAGCCACATCAATGTTTATAGCAGCTCAACTCACAGTAGCTAAACTATGGAATCAACCGAGGTGTCCTTCAACAGATGAAGGGATAAGGAAAATATGGTATATATATATGGAGTTGGAGAATATCATGCTAAGTGAAATAAGCCAATCCCCAAGAAAACAGACAATGTTTTCTCTGATACGCAGATACTAATTCACAACAAGGGGGGGGGGGCACTAGGGAAGAACAGAGCTACTTTAAATAAGGTAGAGGGGAGTGAAGGGAGGGGAAGGGGTATGGAGGTAGGAAGGATAGTAGAGTGAAACAGACATTATTACCTCATATACATGTATGACTGCAGGATTGGTGTGATCCTACACCACGTACAATCAGAAAAATGAGAAATTATATTCCATTTATGATTTGTCAAAATGCATAAATGCATTCTACTGTCATGTATAACTAATGAGAACAAATAAAAAATTAATAAAAAATTCCCTCCGTCATACACTTAATAGAGGTGCATTTTATTATACGCAATTCATAACCTGACAAAGATGTAAAAAGCAAAGCAAAACAAAACCAGAATCATCCTTTTTCTTGCACATCTCGTTCCACCTAAGCTCTTGCTGAGAGATCAGGTCCTCAGGAGACTGAGGCTGAGCTTGAGGCTGTTGAGCTCCTGGAGGCCCTCAGGCCGATGCGGGAGCGGCTGTTCCTTCCTCACAGCTCATGTCATGGGGCGCCAGGTGCTTCCCATGTCCTCTGAGGTAAGTTCCCCACCTGGTAAGGGACACACTGCAAGTGGCCCAGCCTAGTGGCCTGCCAATGTCTCCTACAGAGTCTGACTCACCTGGTCAAAAGTGACCCCTTTCCCACTTTTCTCTCCAAGTTTTTGAGCCCTGGGACAAAGGCTCTTCTCTGGGCTGAGGTGACCTGAAGGCCTAACATTCGTTTGTTTTTGTTTTAAACAAAGGGAGCAAGGCTGAGGTCAGAGCCCTGCTCGGGCAGCCCCCTATCCAGCAGGTCCTAGTGTTACCACATGTCCAAATGGCTCCCGGTGGCTAAGAAGGCCACGTCTCAAAATCATAAAAGTTCTGAGAAGTCTATGAAAACAAGTGTCACTAGACTAGAAAAATTCACAAATATAGAAAAATAGAAAAAAGAAACATGATCATCCATTTTGCCACCCATGGTAATATTTTGATACCTTCTTTCTTTTAAACATGAAAATTGAACTATGTTTTGTGTTCTTCCATTTTCCCCCACTAGCACATCTATTTATATGTCTTCACAAGTGTTCTGTAAACATAGGATTTCTATTTTGATTATTAAAATAAAATGTAGATAGGTCAAGTAAGAAAACAAGAATAAAAGAAGTAAGAATAATATAATTACTTAGAGAAAGTCACTGTTAGCATTTTAATGTATTTCTTTTTATTCTTTTTTATATGTGTGTGTGCTTATAATACCTTTAATTTTTAACAATTTGAATCACACAGTCTTACAGTGATGGTTCTCATGGTTACCTAGCCTTTTATTCTGCTGAATTTTTCAGGTGTATGTACCAGAGATTACTGAACTATTTCTTTATTGTGCCTTTGGGTTATTTCATGTTTTGTGTGTCTATGTTGCTATAAACAATTTTGTAAACAAAGCATTTTTAAAATTTCATATTACTTGCTTTCATTAGAGTCCCAAAGAATTGTTCATCCAAAGGATGAGCGTTTGTAAGGCTCTTGTATGTATTGCAGCTATGTTCTAACAGGGGTGTTCAATTTATATTCCCATGGGGAAAATATGAGCTTTTTTCACCCCTTCCTCAGCAGGCGGTGTTGGCATTTATGAGATTTTTACTAATCTGGTAGGGAAAAGTCTCCAGTTTTTCAGGGTGCACTTTTAAACACCACTGGGACTGACCCTTCGAATCCATTTAGTGATACAAAGATCCTTATGTTGGTGCAGGTCCTCTTTTCTTATTAATCCTGGGATGTAGGCTCCTGGGAGCTGTCCCTGCCAGGGGCTTGGGGTCTGGCTTTGCTGCCGTGTTAGAAAAGTGAGGTCCTAGGAGGGGCCTGAAACCCTTGCCTTTGACTCACCCCCTTGTGTGTTCCCAGCATGTGGCTGTGACCTTCGCAATGACCTGCTCACCTAAATTTCAAAAGCCAGAAAATTCCAACCACAATTCTTTGGTGTCTAAGAGAATAGAAGTGAGAACAAGAGGTAAGTGAACAAGAGAAGAGATATTCAGACTCATGAAGGTCTGCTAAAACAAAACTAAAAAATCTTCTATAACCGGAAAAGACCCCAACATTCCAGGATATGTCAAGATTGGCACAGGTTCACCACAAACCCCACCGTATTCTAGGGAGACAGAGGGGGACTGGAAGGAATGTGGACAGACCTGGATTACAGCCCTGACACCCCCACAGTCCAGCTGGATAAACTTGGATGGGAATAGGCCTTGGCCCACTCTCTGCCTCTGTAGGTGGGCTAGTGCACCTCTCCTCATAGGACTTTGGATGATTAAGTCAAACCCTGGTCATTAAATGGATAAAACCAAGGCTGGCACATGTAGGCATTCAATAAACAAGAACTTTAAAAAAATCCAGATCCAGGATTTTGTGATATTAACCATAACAGTGATGAATGGGAGGAATGATAAATTTTGAAGTGTGTTCTGAATTATTGGAAAAAAAGGGGTCAATTGTACCTTTGGTAATTTCAGAATAAATATCTTTATTGTATTTCAATACCTGACCAAATTGGTGAGACACCAATATTAGAATTTTATGTTTGCTGGAGCATCTAATTTCCCCATCACTGATGAAAGTAGGCATTTCAGAATTTACTGCAAATCTGCTGGAATTTTCAGGAGATGGTTCATCACTCCCAAGAGCAACAGCTCTTAGTTTTCCTGAAACTCAAGAATAGATTATTTTTCTAAAATCTTGGCTTTTAAATAGTTCAACAGACCAAAGTAGTGCCATTAGGTTGCTTTTATTAGTGGTCTGGTTGCATTAGTGGAAGACTGGTACTTTCAACTTGCCACGTTCTGTGTCCCTCAGCACACAAACACTCACTTTCTGGGAGCTCCCCAAAGTCAGGATCATGAAAGGGGCCATTAGCAATGCCCCCTGAGATAGAGCAAAAGACCTGTATAGGCTCAGGAGATGCGCTGAGGGAGCCCATCCTGGCAGTGTTCAAATCCTGCTGTGCAGATGGCAGCTGAGGCCTCCAAGGAACCCCCTTTCTTGCTTGATTTCCACTGTTCCCTCCAGAATGGACACCCATGGGAATGACTGAGGGCTGATCATCTGGATGTATGGGAGGCTGGAGAAGAAGAGGCTGGGATCCAGAGTCGGGGAGGCTGTATTTTCCAGTGTGTAGGGGGAATTTGGAGGAGGGCACTGGGAGGTCTGGCTGGAGCCCGAAGGCGTGGGCAGCGCTGGCCACTTGTGCGCCCCCTCCCTGCATCGTGGCCAGCCTCGGTGGGGTATTCATGTTGAACCACACCACTGGAAGGAAGTGACACCAGGCTTTGGGGCTGGCAGATTGTTTTGCACTCATCAGTTGATAGTGTCCAGGGACCTGTCAGTGCCAAACTCTGGGCTGCACTGGAGACACAGGGGGCTGGACCTGGTGAGGGCACAGAGACACAAGGATCAAGGCCAGGGGGATGAAGGACCAGGGAGCCCTCAGAGGGGATGATGGCCTCCACTGGGGGTCAGGAGGTCTGAGCAGAGGACCGGCAGAATTCAGTGGGTCTCGGGATGGACTGAAATTGTCCCAGCAGATGAGGCAGTGTGTGGAGCTCACTTTGCACAGATTAATGGAGGAGACATCTGGCTTTCAAGATGGATGGAGCTGGGTTTGACCCCTTGGGGTGCGGACGGGAGGCTGTCTTGAGCAAATCACCCAACCCTCCAGGCTTCAGTGTTCTCACTTGGGAAATGGGCAAACAGCACTCCTTACCTTGGAGGGTGTTTCACAGACTCCATGTGGACACGGAAGGTCATGGCACGTGGGAGTCATTACACTGGTTTCTATGTAATATAATAAATGCAGTAAGTGCTCCATGGAATCGTTGCGCCTCTGATTCTGCCACAATGCAGGCAAGTTGCATCACTTCACTGAGTCTGACTCTTCACCTGTATAACGGGCACTTGGATCCAAATGACTTCTGGGCTTCCTTTGGGCTTGAACACCCTGCGGCATGCTGCTGTGCAGCACTGACTGCCTTTTCACACGGACCTGTTCCCTGCGGACTCCTCCCCGAGCTCTGAGTGCCCAGAGTAGGGCCTTGCTCACCTTGCAGGCTCACCTAGGTGACTTGAGTAATGAGTGCACATTCGAGGCTCACTCAGACCCTCTGCTATTTATGCCTGTGGTTCTCCTTTAAGGGCTTCTAAAGGCATAGGTGAAACTTCAGCTTCTAAAGCAGCTTTTACGTGACTACAGAGGACACGAGGTTCTGAACCTAAGTCTGATATCTCTATTTTCAGAGCAGATGCAGGCAGAACGCTTGCTTCTGGCACCCAGAGCTGCATGTGGGAGGAAAGGGGCAGAAGCGCTGTGCTCCTGGACAGGGATGGTCCCACTTGAGGATCCACACGCAGGATTTTGGGAAGCAGCTGGCACCCCCTTGCTCACCGCGAGGGAGTGACCTCTGCTCCCGGGCTTCTCCTTCCAGTCCACTTACCTGCCTTTTTAGTTCAACATGTAGGTGTTTGGCCTGTAAAGGACTGTCCTAAGGCACACGGGCAGTGTCAATCCAAGTTTCTGTGCTCTTGGCCATTCATCTTCAGTAAGTGACACTCTATCACCAGATGCTTTCACAAGAAGCAATCTCGGTAAATGAATGATGCTCTAATAAAAAAATTGATGGGAAATAATACCTGAATTAGGAGATCTGAGGAAGCATATGAAAAGAAGAATAAAGTTCTAATGGTTGCTGTTGTTCTGGCCCCACCCTTACCAGGTCTTCCACCAGGTGACACAGAGCACGAGTGGCCTTTTATTTGAATGTTCTGAGTCATCGACATGACTGCCACTCTGTTTGTAGGTGGATGGAAAATGTATTCTGTTAACACGTGTTCTTGGACGTTATTAAAATTGATTCCACTTTCCCCCTAATAAGAGCAGAAAATGGCCACAAATTTGAATCTGCTCTCATGAAGAAGATAGTATCAAGAATTGGCAATGAAACAAATGCAATTTTTTTTTCCTTATTACAGCATTCACATTTTGATCTTGGGAACTTGTTAAGGTCCTATTCTTCCTTCCCTTCTTCCAGCTGCTGCTTTTACTGTGCCGTGCAATGATACAATTTTTCTCTCTTGCAAAAAGAGTCGTTGCCCTGACATCTGTGTTGTCTGTGGGGCTCCAGGGCATCCTCCAAGTCCCTAAATAGGCCGAGTTGAACAACTCTGCAGTGGGTGAGGAAAATATCCTGCCATTCACAGGACGCGATTTTGCATTAAATGGCTACTGAATAATCCTGTATAGAAGCAAGAAGAGGATACATTTCTACCTGCTGGCAACCAGGTCTGCACGGTTCAACGTCTGGCTCACCTGGGTTTTCGAGTTAGGCTGATACTGTGCCCATCGCCTTTAAGTAAGTGGGGGGAGGGGAGGAGAAACCCACCAAAATCCCTAACACCTTTTTCGACATCCCTAATGTCCCATTTATGGCGGCCAGAACCTGACGCCAGTGATCTGCTCAACAGCCGGGTGATGACATGCTTTTTGGGTACGATATATACACTAGGCCATTAGTCTGCAAGCAGCAGTTGTCAGCTTTGTTCCCATTTAGAGTAATTTTCTCACTAATATAGCATATTCTTCAGGGGTAAAATGCATTTTCCAGCCAGATATTCCCCCTAATAGTGAAGTTGGTTTAATGATCAGATTTCAGCCAAGGAAGGACAGCCTGCGATTGCCGCTGGGACTATATTGAAGCCACCAAAATGAAAAGACTTATTTTAAAACACATTCACATGAACAGGCAAAAACCTCTCCTTTCCAGATTAATGAAGCTCATTTGAGGGGAAACTTAGGCATGAATTTAAGAGCTAAGTAAGGCACTTAGAACCTTCGGGTGCAAAGCCGCATGAGGGTCTATGTTTTTGAACTCTGATGATGGATGGTGGGGCTTTAATAGGGGAAATGATGACCAGTGAGCTAGAGAGGCAGGTGTCTTCAGCCACCCCTCCCTGAAATGCCAACATGATTTCCCCCCTCCATGTCTGGACCTGGAGTATTCAAATCAATTAAACAATTAATTCCCTCCCAGCAAACTTGCATGTCAAGCTTCAGCCTATGGCCAATTTATTTAGTTGAGTTATAACCCCCTGAAAAGCAGCAGCTCCTAATGGAAAAGCGGATGGGGTCTTAAGTACATGTGGGGAGGAGAGCTGCTCTAATTAACTCTGCTTTGAATCCCCCCATTAATATTTTAAAGATTTTTAATTAAAATGATTACACGAGTTTATGAAAAATTCTCAGGCACCTACAGTATTTCTACAAGGCCCCAACCTCAGAGCCCCCTGTGGGTCACCAGAGGGTGTGGATTCCTGCCCTGGCGGTGATCAGCCTGGAGGAGGACTGAGCCAGCTCCTCTCCTCAGCTGAGTAAATTCGGCACTGGGAACTGCAGGTCCGCAGCAGCCTTCTCCTGAGCACAGTTCTTTTCTTCGTTTCTCTCTGCCTCTGTCCCCCACGCCTTCCTCCTGGGATGAGATAATACTGCAGAGATGAAGGCCCTTTCTCTCTCTGCAGTACAGCGCAGAGGGCAGCCAACTTATCTGGAGAGGGCCACACAGGAAATATTCTAAACTTCCTGGCCGAGGTGGCCTCTGTTACCACAGTCAACCCTGAAGAAAGCAGCCCTGGGCCATAGGCAAATGAGCGCGCACAGTTGTGTTCCAATAAAACTTTATTTATGGACACAGACATTTGAAGTTGATGCAATTTTTACAGGTTACAAAATGTTCTACTTTTTAGATATTTTCCTCCCAACTATTTACAAATATAAAATCTATTCTTGGTTCACCTGCTATTGCAAAGCACACAGTAGGCCGGATTTGACCCCTGGGCCACATTAGCTAACCCCAGGTGTGGGGGTTGATTTAGAACAGGTTCTTCTTCTGGAGTCAGACTTGGATTCCCATTCCAGCTCTTGCAACTGCATAGCTGAGTGACCATGGACAAGTGACTTACTCTCTGTGTGACTCAGTTGCCCATGTACCAAACGGAGTTGATGATAATGGTACTTGCCTCATAGTCTAGTGGTGGTGAGCTACACAAAGCACATTTACAATATAAAGTAATGATGCTAGTATTCATAGAGGGACATCACATCTTGGTTCTGGCAGTAAGTTGCTGTGGGACCTTGGGCAAAGGACTTGACTTTTCTAGATCTCAGATCCTCACTTATTAAACAATAAAACAAACAAACAACTCTAAATCCAAATCCAACAAAAAACAAAAAACCAGGGTTGATTTAGAACCTCCAGGAGCCACATCTGCCCCAGTGCCCTGATCGCCCCAGGGTGAGTATCACATTTATTGGCATCAGGATTGTGTGTTCCAGTTCTGCAATTGTTGACTGAGTGTGTCCTGAGCACAGGGTGTTGGGATGTGAGCTGATATCTCCTAGAAAGAAAGGAAGGAAAAAAGGGAGGAAGGGAGGGAGGGAGAGAGGGAGGAAGGACGAAAGAAAGGGAGGAAGGAAGGAAGGGAGGGAGGGAGGGAAGGAGTGAGGAAGGAAGGGAGGAAGGGGGAAAGGGAAGAAGGAAGGAAGGAAGGAAGGAAGGAAGGAAGGAAGGAAGGAAGGAAGGAAGGAAGGGGAGGGAGGGAGGGAGGGAGGGAGTAAGAGAGGAAGGAAGGAAGAGGGTCCCTTTGTTTTGGGGACTAGCCCCCTTTGCTGAGGCTCGCCAGCAGTGCAGGTACCTGGCGGCCCATTTATCATTCTGCCAGCCCGAGCAGGAGGTGTATCAGCCTCATGCTCAGATCTCCTGAAACATCACTTGATAATGTGAACCAAGGCATCCTTACTCCAAGCCCCAAACTCCAGTTGTTCTCTACATGATTTCTGCTGTGTCTACATGTCTTCCATACTATTGTCTCCTTAAGATTTTCAAAGAAATCTTGCTATTTTTACTTAGATTCCTTTTTAAAGATTTCCTTTAAGCCACATTATTTTTTACTATTGATCTGGCAAGCTATTTATATTTTCACTGATAAACATTATGATGAAATAAAAATGAGTTCATAATGTGGGCCACTGGAAAGCATCTGAGGGGTGATGAGCCTTGAGTATCTGCTCTGCAGAGAACACCGCACTGGGTTCTCTGCCCGGCTTGGCATCGGGCGGGTCCCTCGGGTGGCCTGGCCCTCCTGGGCCTTAGGTGCCATTTCCAATCCTGTCTTGTGCTCCCCGCTCCTCACTGCTGGCTTCACAGCCAGCTTCTGTGGCTGCCCAGTGGCCTGGCTGCATGCTGCCTCCAGAGATGGCCTTACCACTCTCCTGCCATCTCTCCTACCGTCTCTCTGACTTCGGAGAGCCTCTGTGAATGGCCAAGCTGGTCTCACCTGCTCAGGAGCTCAGCACTGTGGAGAGATTTTCAGCCCCATTGAGACCTGCCTGCTGTTGCAGCCTCACTCCCAGCCTCTGGACCTGCTCTGAGCCTCCGCAGGCCTAATCTGCAAATTGGGGGTGCAAATAAAATCAGTTGGGAATAGCATGAGGATGCACAGGCGAAGGTCTCGAGAGTGTCCCCTAAGTAAGAGGAGGTGTGTCAGTTGGGAGCAGCTCTGGAGACAGATCTGGGGCCCACCTGCCCCTCTACCGCCTCCTGGATACACACCTTGGCAAGCAGTAATGTTGGTGGCACGCTTTCAGTGGGATTCACTGTGGATTCCCTGGCTGCCTTCTCTGTCTGCCTTCTTCCCCCATGACACCTCTTTGTCTGAGCATGGCTCCCTTTTAGACACATCTGCAAACGGTCTCTTCCCCTGGAACCCTGCAAATGTCCATGCCCAGGGTTTAGTGGACAGCCATCCGCCCATGGCCCTCTCTCTGGGAAAGCCAGGTGGGGCTTCCCATGCTGTCCCGGATGGGCCAGACCCCAACCCAGTGCTGCCATTGACTTGTACTTGAATCCAACTCATCTCGATTTTATGAGAATCATCCCTGAAAATCCCCATGTTCAAAAGACGACACCAGGGAACCATGGAGCAGGCTCATCATTTGAATAATCAGCCATTTAGTGACATGTCTAGCCTGGTTTAATGACTGAATCAGTGCAAGTATGACCCCGAGTGCCGGTTAACTTTTAAAATAGCTGTGCCCACTGCATGACACAGCCAACAGGAAGCCATTAAGGCCCTGGCAATTACCACTTCCATCCATCGGCGAAGTCCCTATTTTATTTTAATCTGCGTAAGTGCATTTTCTGCAAGAGGTTAAAATATAAATCCCTTCTCCTGAACAAGACTGGTTTTCTGGCTGACTTGAGAGCACAATTTACAACTGATTTAATTTGTTCTTCACAAACATTCCTAATGACATTACCCCGGTGCATATACCGACTGCCTCCTCTTATTCCATTAACTCCCAAATCGGGTTTAAAGACCATATTGATGCTAGATGTTATTATGGGTGATTATCAAAACAACAGACAATGCGGCAAAGTGTTTACTAACTGGTTTATATATAATTTCTGTAATAACGACAACAGATGGTAATGCTACAAACACTAAATCACGCTTTTCGCCGCTGAAACAAATTGGCAGTCTGCAGTACAGAAATGGTGTACGTAGCTCGTGCAGATGCTTCGCTCATCAGCTATGGTGTTCATCTTATTAGGAAATGGGTCTGTTACCGCTATTACAGGTAATCTTTCCATTTACAATTACAAATGTATATTTTCAATGAAAATGGTTTTCCGCAGCTAAGCAGCCCGAAGGATATTCCCCCTCTAATTACTGCCCGGGTGATGTGTGCCCTGGCCGAGCCATGCACTGGGGCATGTTTGTCCTAGTTAATGGCGCTGGCTGTGTTTCAGTTGCATAGAGACCGGTTCTCCAAGACCCGCCAGCACTCATGGGAAAGGCCACGAGGCAGCCCCAGGAGGCGGAGCGCCCGCACTTTAGAAGCAGTGTGCAAATGGGTGTGAAGCCACGGAGGACCCTGGCTCACGCCGTGTCCAGCGCCTGTGGTCTCCAGTCCCAGGAAGGGGAAAGTGTTTGATGTGGAAAGAGCTGCCCACCTCCTGCACTCCAGCCCGACAAGCAGCATCTTACCTTTTAATGAAGGGCAGCAGCTGTCCAGAGGAGCTCGCCCAGGTCACCAAGAGGCTGAGGAAGGACACTCGCACAGGTCCCCTGTCAGAAGCTGTGTGTCTTTTGCCCCAAGATGGAACCCTCTCCCGTCTCAGGCCCTGTAGGTGCTGTCCCCGGGCGCCTGAGGCCGGGGTTGGTGGCAGTGACCCACCTCACCCTGCTGCATGGTAACACACTCGAATTCTTGCTGAACACTGCAGACCCCGCTGCAGATGGAGCTGAGCACCAGCTCCCAGGAGTCCTGGTCTGTGTCCTCAACTTGGGCCAAATCCAGAGCCGTGGTTTTAACTGGCCAGCCCACTGCCTTCCAGAGCGGGCGCTGGTGTCTGCGCCGTTGGAAAAACTGCCAGGGCCAAGATGGAGGCCTGGGGCTCAGGGTGTGCTCTGTGTGCTTCTGGGTCTGGTGCAGCTCCCAGCCTTCGCTTCCCTGAACTTCCGTTTTCCCCAACCAGGTGTCAGCTGCTTCCAAAGGGCACTGGTGTGGGTACCTGGGAGAGGGATTGGGTGAAGGCCACTTACCGCCCATGTGGGGTTCTCCCTTCACGCTCCGGTGGCCTCATCTGCAGGGGCGAGCACCCATGGCACCTGCCTTGACCACAGCACAGGATGGTACTGGGGACCCCATAGCTTATGCTCGGAATTAGAGCAGCATCCTGCTCGGAGTCTGGGCACAGAGTATTGGCCACAACCACTTGTTGGGCTGCCTGGTTGGCCCTGGGTGGCCCCTCTTGGGGTAGGGGCTGCACGTATCTGTTAGTGTGGCCTCATTTTTGGAATGACCACCATCCCTGGGGTCCTGCACTGCTTCTCCGTGCCTTGGAGTGAACCTTGTTTCTTTTCTTCTTCATTCGAGGCGCTCTGGGGTCTGAGACCCACTGCTCACGTGAGAGGGCTGTGTGCGCTCAGGTCCAGCAGGGCCGAGGTCTCTGCTGGGGCACGTGGGTGAGGGGCCCATGGTGCAGACCAGGAAACAGGCCCAGGGAGAGGAGGTTTGCTCAATGCCTCCCTCATCCCGAAGTGTTGTGAAGGGAAGAGGGGACCGAGGGGGAGCAGCCTAGGGGATTGGGGACACTCAGGCAGTGTCAGGCCCTTCACCTCCCCCTGCTGCACACAGCTGGCATGGCCTTCAGGTCTCCAGCAGGCCATGGGACCTCCCGAAGAACGGGCTGTGGCTCAGAATTCTCTGAGCAGCCACTGTCACTGCAGGGAGGCCATGCCCTCGATTCCCCCCTGCGGCTGTGTGCGCAGTATGTCTGTGCCCAGCACATTCGGGTGTGGGGGCAGCTGAGTCAGAGGGCGATTCCCGGCCCCTCCAGGTGAGGAGAAGGCCCCACCAACCTCGAATCTGGTCATTCTGATACTCCTGTCTGAAACCCATCTCTCCCTCCCGGGGCAGCGAGGATGAAGGACTGTGAGCACATCCATCCGTGGGACTCTGTCGAGCCCTACAGCCACCCCACAATTCCTCCCGCTGCCTCCCCGTCTGCAGGGCAAGGTGGCCCTGAGGTTGACCCAGGCCAGGATCCTGCCACGCTCTAGTGAGAAGCCAATCACACGCTTCCTGATGGCCACTCTGTGAAGAGACAATGAATCCTTGCCTCTCTGTAATTTTCTGCATGGAGGTTTCTCTGTCATCCCCTGGCGACTTCCCCCTGACCTCAGAGGTGGCCCCGCACCCTGAACACATGGCACCTTTTCCTTACCTGTACAATGAGTTGCTATCCTGAGGGCCTGTCACCAAAAGAGTCATGCTTGTCCCCTGTGGTCTGTAATGGGTAAGTTTTTAGAAGAACCTGCCTGGACCGGGGCAGCCCTGGCGTCTCCCCTGCGGTGAATCCGCTGGGGAGTGAACGGGTTCCGGAGCTGTGTGTCCAAGCCTTCTCTTTTCTACCTTAGAACTGGTCCTTTGCCTCGGAGGGCCACACAACCAGCAGAAGAACCCGTTGGAACCGAAGTCAACTTGAATCTCAGCTATGGTTTATCAAATCATGGGGAAATAAAGACATCTTTCATTTTATCTGTAAGGTGGCGGGTAACAGAATCTCTGTGAGGACACAGCACATAGGCTCTTGCAGAGTGGAAGCTTTTGTAATTAGCCTTCTTTGTGCCCTCCAAGAGCTTCTTGGGAATTATTAGGCATTTGACATTCCTGTCCAGAATTCAAGTCAGTGAGAAAGTTCCTTGACCTCCAGCATCTGCTGTGACATCCTAAGTGCACATGAACTTGAAACCTGTCCTTGGCAATGTCTTGACCAATGCCAGGTCATGGATCAATTTTAACCCATTAGCTATTCCAAAAAGAGGGGTTGATCATGGCCATGTGAAAATGCTATCTGGGTTATGTGGTATGGGAGAAAATGTTTGAACTTTAGTGAATAAAATTCAAGTCCTATGATAGTATTTTCTTTCAACAGGAAAGGCTGTCCTGAGATGTTGCTAGAGGAAACATCATAGAAGAGTAAGTAGACTGAAGACTGGAACTGGTCAAGAAACAGGCCTGAGAAAAGGTCCTTGCTCTAACCCACCCTGGTCTGAGGATACTGGGCCTTGGTTTCCCCATCTGTAAAACGGGAGTGATGGGGCTGGGATTAGTTGGTGCCTCAGGCTCTGATATCTCCCACATCTGCGACTGCTGGGACCATTGGGAAGCAGAATTCCACTTGGCAGAAGCTGCCCTTGGGACCCAGCGCCTGAGCAGGAGAGAAACGGGCTGCGGAGGCCAACTCTTCGGGGCTGTAGGTGTGCGCGGTTTGCAGGACGTCGTGCGGCACTGAGCTGGTGTAATTAACAGACATGTTGCAAAGGGTATGGAGCTCATCTAGCAGATTTTTCAAAATGACTTCCCAAGATTATAAAAGACTTTAATTAGAATTTCACAAAGGAAGAGCCTGAGGATTGGTTAATTGCCATGCCATATATGCGTGTGTGCGTGTGCGCGTATGGATATATATATAATCCCCTGCCCCAGGAATCAAAGCAGCTTTGGAGATAGAAACCACGGATGTTTTAAGGGCACAGCACAATGTGACAACAGTGACAGATATGCTAATTTCTCCATTCACTCCACTTCACTTCTTTTATTCTTTCCAATTAAAGCAAACGCTACTGAAACCGTAATTAAGCAGGGCTGGGCTCTGCCTGCCTGCTGTTTTAATGAAGCCCTATTGATTTTCCTATTCTTTCTAATGGCCACACATGGTGCTCAATGGTCAAACATGTGCCCTGCTACAATGTCCCAGTAATACTCCATTTTGGCCTGGCAGAATGGAAGCCAGCTGGAGAGGGACCATTTACCAAGGTTGAGGGGTAAGATTCCTTCTTGGGGGGCTGCCCTGCAGGGAAGAAACACCTTCGACTCCATGACCATCCAGAACAAGCAAAAAGCATCTGGAAGGAAATCAGACTCCTTTCCGTTCGAGTTGGGTTTGCACGAAGAGCCGCGCATTAGTTCGGCTCCGGCGGCTGGGTGAAGAGGGTGTTAGAATCTGGAGCCCTGGCGGCGCATGCTCAACAGGCGTTCATGAGCCAGAGGACGGTTTTGGTGACGAAGCAGTGGAAGCATATTTTACTTCTCATCAATTCATTAGAAAAAGAGGTTCTCTGCGGACGGGCCGTCCCTCTGCGATTTTCTTGTATGCGCAGCACACACAGAGACGCCAGGCCAATCGGATGAGGAGGAGGAGAGTGGGAACTGCACACGCAGACTTACTGGGTGACCTGCCCTCCTGCCCAGCAACAGGCTGACCATGTGGACTGGGCTCATCCTAACAAACCCACAGGGCTCTTAACCACAGTCTTGCTTTCTGTGGTTTCAATTACCTGAAGAATATTCCAAAATTAGTCTGAAAATATTAAATGAAACATTCCAGGGAGAAACAACTCACTAACTTTAAATAACTTTAATTACAGTATATTGCTATGTTTGCTCTATTTTATTATCATGGCTGTTGTCATTGATCTCTTCTTGTGCTAATTTATCAATTACATTTTATCATAGATATGTGCACACAGGAGAAGCAGGGTGCATGTAGGAGCACCGGTCGGAGCTCCAGGCCACTGTGGGGGGCCTTGGAATGTATCCTGGAGGGCAAAGGGGGACTGCTGTGCATGGTTCCTTTCTAGGTCTTCTCTTCCAGAATTAACCTGGGCTTCCGCCCTTCAGTGTGTGAACTACTGACTCTGTGGCAGGCATGGCCCGGGTGCTTTCCGTGGCTCCCCAGGGACTCCATCACTGCGTCCCCTCTGTTGAGGAGAAAAGGGAGCAGGCCAAGGGGAGGTGTGCGTTCCCGCAGTCAAGGCAGCTGGGCAGGGAGTGTGGGCAGTTGCTCTCAGGCTGGGATAACCAAGATCCAGTGCCATCAGTGCAGGCTACAAGTCAGTGACTTAGCCCGGCCCCTTCTCCCTGGCGGATTAGTTGACATCAACTCTCCTGAGGTAAGACGTAAGCTCCCATCCTGACCCTTCCTTCCAGGTAAGGTGACAACCAAAATGTTCTGAAATGTTGGCTAAATGCCAATTTTGCTCCCATTTGAAAATCACTGGTCCAGGAACTCATATTTTGTTGACTTGGAGCTAAAAATAGAACCTTTTAAAACTGTGCATACCAATGCTTTGCTTTATGCTGGACAATCATGTAGAAGCATGCTAGTGGTAAATAAAAATGAAAATTCAAAAGTCAGACTTAAGAACTAGAAAATATATCCTCTTTATTTTGGACAGAATCTAGAACCTTGCCAAGGGAATTTTCAGGAAAGAGACTGGCCCAGGATCAGCAGTCAGGAGACCTACACATAGTCCCAGGCTGTACTTGCTGGCTGGTGTCTTGGTGAGTCCCAAGTTCTTTGAGTCATGAGTTTTTGTCATTAACACAAGGAAGATGTGATAGTGATTCATCTCCGAGGGTCCTGGTGGGACTGACATTCTTAATAATTGAACATAAGCATGATGAGTGGTACCAACATGGAATTGGGGCATTTCCAGTTATGGGTAAAATTCACAACATCTGAGATGCCAGGGGGGAGGGAGAGGGCAGGAAATGGCTTAAAGAAGATGCAGAGGCCTGATGGGAGATGCTGGTCCCAAAGTCACAATGGATTCCACATAGTCAGGCAAGCACCTGGCCTCAGCAGACCCGAAGGGTCCCACATGGTCTCCTGGAGGGCTATGTCTATATAAGGAAAGTCACAGGGAAGGCTGCGTTTGTTTTAGAGATTCATTTTACCTCCATATCAGGAAAGTATTTCTTCTTCAAAAGAAAAAAATTCTTCAAAAAAAATTTTTGTGTGTGTGTGGAGTCCAGGTCCACTTGTAGCCCTGTGGACACTGCTCAGGGTCAGGGGAGAAGTCCAGAGACTGTGTGACCAGGGTCAAGAACAAAATTTCCTGGTTAAGAGAGAGCATTTGGAATTGTTCAAAGAGTGAGTTCTTGAAGCCACTCTCCTCAGGACTGAGCCTCGGAGCAGAGACGGTGAGGAGGAGCCTGGTCTTCTTGGGAGAGGACCGTCCACCACGTGCAACAAAACCCTTCCATTTGCTTTGTTTTCCTTTCATCTTTTAGGACCCACATTTTGGGGTTTCATCTTTTAGGGACAAAGCATTTTTTTGAGAACCCCAGAAAACCAATGACCTTCTTTTTACAGAACAGAAGGAAAGCCAGATTTTTAAATTGGTTTTTAAAAAATTACATGTACTTCTGACAGAGACAGAGGACCCTTTCCCTGGGTGTTGGCTCTGACATCTTGCTTGTTAGGATGGGAGAGAGAAAAAAATGGCCCCCAGGAACGGAGCTACAGGGACCCTGAAAAGGGGACACCATCATGCCACCATCGAGTTCTGTCAACTGTCAAGTTAATTAGAACGAAATTAAAAACACATTTGCCAAGATGTTCCGCAGCCAAACCAGTTAAATAGAGATTTTAACAAAATTGAAAGCATATTATACTGAGATTTGTGGATTCTGGCCCGGTGAGTGAGTGCTGAAAGTGTGATAAAATAACAAAATTGCTGCCTAATAATCTATAGAATAATATTGTCAACTAATGGATTATAATAAAATAAAAGCTGTTATTAGGGTAAAACATTATAACAAAAAATCCAACTTTTATTTGCAGCACCTCCCCCTTAATGGTCTTGAGCATTTTGAAAGGTAATTTAAACAAGTACATTGTGTCCTTATTGAAGCCGCTTCGTCTCGCTAGCTGCTGAAATGGCTTTAACCATTCCTCTGAACAAAAGCGCCCCTAATAAGACAACAAAAAGCCCTGAGCAATGGCCCAGCGGCAGCGGCTCTGGCAGCAGCCAGCCTGCTAAGGCAGCGGCTTTCTCCTTGCATGTAATTAGATGAATTAAAAGGACAAAGTGGTTGATGTAACTGCTGGGGGGGGGCAGCCCTTTTCATCCTGTCCATTTCAGACAAGAGCCGGTGGCTTCCGCTTCAGCAATGCGGAGAAGAATGTTGGCGGGGAGGGAAATTAACCAACTTCATCTACGAGGAACCTGCTCCCAGTCACGGATGAAATGTATCTCGAGCCACGAAAGGCTAGTCATTCCTGCCTCCCTTTTATATGCCTAATAAAACTTCCAATAAATTAACTGCATTTGAGTTTGCAGCCAGGCTCTGTTAATCAGGGGTGAGGCGCTGGGTAGTCAAGTTAAAGGGGCCTCCACTGGTTGCTTCCACTCTAATTAGCCTTCCTCCCAAGCCGGGGCTTCAAGCTCAGGCCTGGCCTTGGTTCCGTGTCTTGTGGTACCAGGGGGTGAGGGAGGTGCATGTTGTCACCCCAGCTCCCTTGACTGACAGGAGCAGGGTCCTTGGGAGAAAGTCTCTCCAAGACAGATGGCCTCACTGACACCTCGACGTCCCATTGAAGCCATGACGCTCCTTGATGACCCACCTATGGTGCTTATTTTCTGTGAGCTACTCCCATCTTTTACTCTGATCTCTTAGGAATGCTGCCATCATGGCAGCATCTCATCATGGGAAGAAAAACAAATTCTGTTTTGGGCCATTAGCTTCCTTCTCTGTAGACATGGGAAATGGTTGCCTTGCGTTCAGTGCCCCGGAAATGCCAAAAATGGCAGCAAGATGGGTGAGAGGAAACAAGCTGTATCCTGTCCGCCATTTTGTGCTCTTGGCCTAACATCGACTCCAAACAGAAACCTGGAGCCTTCCTTGACCTGTTGGTAAGATATGACTATGTTTTATTAGAAAAAATAGAAAGTAGAGAATTAAATTCATTAGCTCCAATTACTAAATGATTCATCTGGCTGGTTAATGAAGCTCCACATTATGCTAACAAGATAAAGGCCAAGAATAGCACTCGGGGATCAGTGGATACAGGCAAGCTGTGCCCTGTTTTGTTGGAAATACACAGCTGAGCAGCTCTGTGCCGTGAGAGGTATGGTACATCCGGGGGCTGGGGTGAGACAGAAGACTGGGGGCTTGGGTTGCCTCTCGGGGAGGTTGAGGAGACAACAGGGCTGACAATGCTCCAGGGGGCTGGGTGAGGCTGGGCCTTTCTCTGCCTTTCTGGAAGGCTAGTGGAGACTTCAGTCGGAAACCCAGGCCTGTCAGCAGAGCCAACAGAAACAGCACCAGGTCATTCACATAGGAGGTTGGGCTCCAATAGCAAGGGCCCTTTGAGGCTCTGGAGCTTCTGCTTCAGGCTGGTGACGTGGCATAGCTAAGGACAGGGAGACTGGGGAGAGCTCCGTACTCTCCACCATATGCTAAACCACCCTTGGCACCTGGGCTACGAGACACCGAGAACTGGCTTGCTGTGAGGTGAGGCGCGGGTCTCTGGACCTCTGAGCTCGGGGAGACTCTGGATGACATTGCTCGTGTGGAAGGGTTTCCAGCTTCCCTCTCCTGCTTCCCAAGAGGGCACGCAGGTCACTGCTGGAGCAGCTGCTGCGGGAGGTCTCTTCTCATTCCCTGTCTCTCCTTTGCTTCTTTGCCGTCTGGCACCCGCTCTCCAGCTTTCCTGGGTGCTCGTTTTTAACCAACTGTCAGAAGCTTCCAGTGCTTTCTGAATAGCCCTAGAATGAGTCTATCATTATTTCTTCTGCTTGGACTGAGTTAATCTGATCCTTAGTCTGTTAAAAACAAACACTCATCAAGGGGCAGGAATAACCCACATTTTGAAATTCCCTCTTCCTGTGCTGCACCGTGAAGGGCACCTCAGATCTTGAGTTTGAATCCCAGACCTCCTTCTAACAGTGAGAATTCCAGCAAGTCCCTCCATCTCTTGGGGTTGGTGGCCCATATGGACCTTGCTGACCGTAGGATGATTTAGACTGCAGCTCCCATGAAGTGATGTCCGTGAAGGTTCTTGGGAAGTGGCGAAGTGCTGGGTCATGTCTGTACCTGCATGTGAGTTTTCATTCTTATTCTCTGAAACTGTGAAAAACTCGAGCACCTCCTGTCAAGTCCATGCTTCCTGGGAGTTGGGTCCAGGCAGAGGGTTACCCTGCAAGCTGCTAGTGGACCCGGCACTCACTGCAGTCACCCACAGCTTGGGCAGAGGGGCATTCCAACCCATCTCCACCCATCAGTTCACCCTCTCCCCTCAACCCATGGAAATGTGTCCACTGCTTCCTCCCCTCTCTGAGAATCAGTGCCAAATCAGGGCCTGCCGTCAGAATTGTCCTATGCTGGCAGGACTGTCTAAGCCACAATGGGTTGGGCACTTACCATGCATGACTTTACAAATGTGATCCCATCTACATCTCAAAAAATAGGATAAGTAAGTCAGGGCATTGGTTTGTCAGCTAGCGCCTGGTTCAGAAAGATTTGTTTCCATTTGTCTCCAATGTACAAAATCAAAAAGGCGTCCTCATCCTGAAGACTGTGGGCCAGTGTTATGGTTTAGATATGAGATGTCCCCTAAAATCTCACGTGTGAGACAATCCAAGAGAGCTTATATGTGAAAGGATGGGGTTATGAGAGGCTTAACCTAATCAGTACATTAATCTTCTCCTAGGGATTAACTGGGTGTCCCTGAGGAGGGGGTCCTTGGAGGCATGCCTTTGGGGTATGTATTTTGTCTGTGATGAGGGGAGTCTCTCTCTCTGCTTCCTGGCGCCATGTTCTGAGTCACTTTCCTCCACCACACTCTTCTGCCATGATGTTTTGCCATGAGCCACGGAACCGGTGTCTGTGGATGAAGACCTCTGAAACCATGAGCCCCCCAAAACTTTTCCTCCTCTAAAGTTGTTCTTGTCAGGTATTTTGGCCACAGCAGTGAAAGAGCTGACTAAAGCAGTCATCGCTGGTCATCGCTGTTGCTTACAACCCTCGTGCCGGAAGTTGCCAGATGAGGATGGTAATCAAGAGCGTGGTTTGGCAAGACCACTGCAGGGGGGGGGGTGTCTCTGGGAAATTTTGAATGTGGCCAATAGTTGTGGCAAACTGCCTTTCGTGAGCATTAAGGACATTTTTACTAAAAACTGTAATTCTCAAAAATATGTTAAGCCAATTAACAAAGTGAATGGACTTAGGACCCCACAGAGGTGGTCATTTTCCCCAATATCATTTAACGGAAACATGACCCTTGTCGGGTAAAAAGCCTTCATCACATATTACCAGGAAGTCAATGAAAACTGAGATTAAGATCTATGTGAACCTTAGTTTTCTTAAGAAAGTAAACATATTGAAAACAGTAATAAGCATCTTTGTAGTTTGGGGTTTTGCTGCTCTTGCTATTGTAATTGTTTCTCTTTTTACTCCTTAGTGACAACGGTTCAGTGTGGAGGAGAGGGGAGAACCAGGAAGTGGGAGGCAGAGGGAAGGTCTCCACGGAAGACCCGGATGTCCAGAAGGGATGTAGCCTGAATGCAAGGTCAGCTTGCTCTCGGCTTGGGATGCACTCTGGGCTGTCAGGTAGAATCGGACCCAGAGTCCAGGTTCAGAGCCAAGCCTGAGTGCACAGGCCAGGTCTGCAGCCCTCAGCCTAACCTGACCACACAGTCAGGAAGAGTGCCAAGCACAGGGTGAGCAGTGGGCTTGGGGACAGATGGCCACGCAAGGCTGACCGCTGGTGGGCACTAGGGAGCGACTCCGGCCTCCTTGATCTTTTTTTATTTTACTGGTGCACGTGAATTATATAGAGTGGCGGGTCTCACTGTGCATACATAAAGCATTTTAATCAGTTCACCCCTCCCGCCCTCCACCTCCTCCTTCCCTGACCCGCTCCTTCTTGCTCTAATTCTCCTTAATCTGACAGTACGCCTGTGACTCACACCAGAAAGATGAGCCCGAGGACGAGAGGGAGGTCTTGCTTCTGGTAGCCCAGAAAATGGCCTGCCGGTCGACAGCCTTCATCTCAGTGGTCCTTGGCGTGCTGGGCAGACCCCGGGCTCCAGCGAGAGTGGCAGCTCTCACATCCAGACAGCCAGCACTGGTGCAGGGAGCCATCTCCAGACAGGAGCTTGGGGAATGCGATGTTTACAAGTCTGGAAACACTGACAGAGTCGCCGCTTCTCATGGGCGGCCCTGCGGGTCTGATGTGGGAGTGTACAAACCCTGCACAAAGTGTTCTGTTCCACTGAGAGGTGGCTTGTTGCTTGGCTCCCAATTAGAAAGTTCATGAACTGGGGGCTGCTTGCTCCGAGTGGGAGGGCCTTCCTGAGTGACTCAGCAGCTCCCCTCAGCCTCCCGTGCAGGCAGCACCGGCTGAGTTGGGGCTGATGTCATCCATTTGCAGTGCTAGACGTTTTGAAGACATTTGCTGTTTGTCTTTTCCCTCTGTTTCAGCACTCTTTGAGCAGAGCCCCTTGTGGGTGTGGGAGCTTCCCTCTGAGGAGCTGAGCCCTGTGGGCGGGAGAACTACAGAAGCAGATGCCAGGTGTCTGAGTCAGCTTTCTATTACCATAACGAATACCTGACATAATCAACTTATAAAGAAAAAAGGTTTATTTTGGCTCATAGTCTTGGAGGCTTCAGTCCACCATTGGCCCTATTTCTTTGTGCCTATGATGAGGCAGCATGCTATGGTGGAAGTGTGTGGTGGAATAAAGCAAAACTTCTCATTGCCAGGGACAAAAGAGAAAGAAGAAGAGACTGGGGTCTGACATCTCCCTTTGAAGATAGACTTCAATGACCTGAAGCCTAAGGTCCCACCTCTTTAAGGTTCTACCACCTCCTGTCACAGATTGAGGACTGGGCCTTTAACACATGGGCCTTTGGGGGACACACCCCAGATCTGACCAGGTCACTGTTCCTCTCCCTTCCTCCGCTTCTCACTTCTCCAAGGCCTCTCTGAGCAGGTGGCCAATGCTCCCGGTCTGCCAGAGCCCCCTGCCTCTGGGCCCACATGGCCCTCTGGACTCTTGGTGGGCATGTGCAGCCCACCCTTTGGACTTCCCCTAATGAACTGGATATGAAAACAAGCTATTTGCCTTCCAGAGGGATCTTGGTACCAGGTGGTCATTACTCTCTGGTCTTTAAATGTCCCTGGGTGAGCAGGGTGAGGAGGAGGTGGCCGCCCTTTCCCCTTCTGTCCCCGCTGCCTGGAAGGCTTTATCCTTTTCTCCTCTCTGTTCTTGCTCTGTCCTCAGCTTAACGGAGTGGACTTCCCGGGCCATGGGCTCACGGTCTGGCCACCCGCTGCTGTGCCCCTTTCTGTGGCTCTCTGGATGCCATCCGTGTTTCGTGGATGGCGAGTCGCCTGCTTGCTTACTCATTCCTCATCTTTCTCCTCCCCCTGGAGCGCAAGCTCCTCGAGGGCAGGGCTCTGCTGCTAATACCTGGAGCAGTCTGGAATACTCAGCAAAGATCTGTTTGATGAACTGGGGAACAGGCTTCGGCGAAACGTGGGGCGTTGAGGCCGCGCGTGGCGCTATGCGGAAGCTCCTACCCGTCCCCTGACAGAGTCGCCCTGAGTCCCTTCCACCCTTGGTGCTGCTGTGGGCTGGGACCTCGGGGCCCACATTTCCCCTTCTCCTCCCACGATTCTCTCCTGTAGATGGTCCCGGCTTGGCATGTGCTGCTGCTGAGAGCGTACAGGCACGTCACAGAAGGGCAGGAAACTCATCCGCACGCACTAAACCGGAGACGGAGTTGGTGGAGATGAACCCAGCTTGCCCCCTCCCGTCTGAGGTCACCCACTTTCTCTCCTTCATTTGTGCAGTGAATCCTGGGGTCTGCTATCGTGAGGACTGTGCGGGTGCTGGGCACAGCAATGAGCAGAAATGCAGTGGTCGCCCTTCTGTTGAGACAGGGAGGGCTGAAACATAACCAAATGCAACTTTGTCCCTTTGGAAACAACGGAGCCCAATGGCCTGACTTGGCAAGTGGGCAGGTCTCCTGCGAGGCCTCCCCAAGGACGTGACGCATGAGGTGGAATCTGAAGGGGAGCTGCTGGGGGAGGGTGTGGGCAGAACCTTCTAGGCTCTTTCTGAATGCTGGGCCCAATGTGACAGGGCCTTCCCACCCGTGAGACAGCCCTGTGTGGCTGGCCTGGCAGGAGACATGTACGGGGCTCCCATTTCTGTCCTGAGCACTGTCCAGCCTCAGGGAGTGACTCCAGCGGGCAGTTCTCAGGTACTTGGGAAACCAGGGAGGTCAGACAGGATCGGGAGAGAAAGGAGAGAGTGGAGTAGTTTTAGTCTTTCTTTTCTGGTGCAGAGCTGGGGGTGGAACCCAGGTCTCACACATGCCAGGCGAGCGCTGGTTCTCGAGTCTCATCCCCAGCCCTGATTTTAGTGTTCTAGATCCCTAGGGACTGGCTCACCTTTCCTGGTGCTAAGGGATCAGACACACAGCGGCTACTTACGGCGAGAGTCGGGCTGAAACGACACGGCTTCAGTGCAACCAGATAAGCTATCCCACCCGGATCAGAAGCTCAGGGGGTCTTGAAAGTGCAGCTGCTGTGTTCTGTGTCACCCTCCTGAAGTACAGAGCTTCAGCTTTACACATCAGATGGGCCTGAGCCCCCCTGGCCACTGAGTGCAAGCACAGGTGTCTCTCGGGGTCTTGATCTCTCTTGAATCGGGCAAGGCTCCAAAGGGGCCGGCGCCACCATGGGGGCTGTATGGAGAACTGGGCAGCTGGCCAGTCCACCAGGGATGGGGAGGCGTCGCTAAACGTAAAGGTGTTGGGGGCCCAAATGCTTCAGACATCATGATGTGGACTGGGGCCGGGTTGTCTGGTGCCCCCATCTGCAGCCACCAGGAGGCCCTAGCTGGCCTGGACACCTGTGTGGGCAGCAGTGACTTGGCTGCCTCTGAACATTTCAGCTCCCTTAAGCTCAGGCTCCTACAGGCTCACCCATGATGTTCCCTCTGCCAGGAACATTTCCTCTCTCCTCTGACCCTGCCCCCTACTCCTGGAAATTCCCAGAATCCTCCAAGTCTCTACCCACACGTCACTGTCCCCCTCCCCGCTCTACCCAGCTTTGCAGGTGTCACGTATGCCATTAGAGACGGTCCAGCCAGGTGCACACTAAATCCCAGCCCTCAGGAGGCAGAGACAAGAGAATTCAAGGCCAGCCTGGGCAACTTGGTGAGACCCTGCCTCAGAGTAAGAGCTAAAAGGGCTGGTGACGGAACTCAGTGGTACAGCACTCTGGGTTCCACCCCAGTACTAGGGAAAAAAGTATTAGACAGGGTTGACACACATGCTCATAAAACACCTTTTCCCATCTGGGCAGGGGGCATTGGACCTGTGCCATTGTCCCCAGCCTCTACCACTCCTGGTTCGTGGTGTCTGTCTCTTTAGGAAGACCGAGCTGTCCCATGACGCCGAGTCCATCTTCCTCTTAGAATAAAGAGAAACGCAGCATGGGCCGGTTATGGTCCTCATTCTTGTGCACATAGAGCCAGTCCTTCTGCTGAGCAGCCTCGTGATTCCTTCACAGGTGCGGCAGCTCCTCCTTCGGGCCATGCCTACTCCATGCCGGGGACGGTGCTTTTGCCTGATGGACCTGGGTTTTCACTTTTAAACCAGCATTTTGGCATGGCATGACAGAACCTCAGGAGAGCAATAATTGACTATTGAACCATCTTCTGCACGGATGTGAGCAACCTTGGTGATTTCCAGGGTCCCCTGCCGTGTCATTGACTGACCAATTTGATCATAAATCCTCCTGTCCCACCACAGAAACCCTCACCAGTGGGAACGTCCCAAGAGGAGCCTGTTTGTGTGGACTAATGGACAGTCCAGGTGGGCTATTGAGTCCACACCCCAGACTACGGTTCTGAGCAGAAGCAAACCAAAGAGCTGTCCACGTTTAATTGGCAGCAGCCCAGCAGCCTCGTCCGTACAGCCTCAAGATGTCGTCTGGCTTGTGTCTGGCTTGAATAGCGGCTGAGATGACCCAATGCTGAGACCTGGCGGGGCTTCACTGCCAAAGGCTTTCCACTCCAGGAGGGTGGCCCTGGGCCTCTTGGTTGCGTCCCCGTGTCCTTCCCTTTTCCTCACTGTCCCTCTTGGGGATCCTTCTCCAAGCAGTCCCGGTGGGCTGCGAGCCTCAGTGTGCTGCTCCCTGCTGGCCACAGGGGGAGGTGCGTGACTTGGTGGCCACCGTGCAGCCCCTGACAGATGAAGCCTGATGGTGCCTTGGGTTCCCCCAGCACAGATGCAAGGTTGGGAGGGGAAAGCAGCTTTGCCTCTCTGCTGGGATGGCTGGCTGGGGCTGCTGGTAGCCATGCGCCCACCCGCGGATGAAGAGCCAGTGTGAGGTGGGGTGGCGGGTTGTCCAGATGCAGGGACCTTTGACAGGCGGGTGGAGACGGCAGGATGGGCAGACAAAGAAGGTGAGGAAACCCTCCATTCCCCAGCTTCCACCCCACACAGCTGGGTGCGGATCCCAGTCGGGGCGCTGGTCCCTGCCCTCACTCCAGAGTGCCTGTCTCTGAGACATTCCTTCGTTTGCAAGGGCGTTTGAGGAAGGTGGTGGACACTGAGAACAGAGGGGTTTGACTGATGAGGGGAGGGAATCTCCACCAAACAGAAGACACCTTTCTGTGGAGCAACGTCACAAGATACCCTGAGAAGGACACCTAAGAGGTCTCCGAGCTTCTGGAACGTCCGTGTTGGAAGGACCCGACCACAATCTAGTCAACACTGTAAAACACGTGGGCCGCAGGAGCTTTGAGAAGTGTTTGGTGGTCATGGACGTGGGAAGAGTGGATTAAATAAAGTTGATTAACAGGTTTTATTTTTTGGGAGGGTGCATCCCGGGGATTGGATTCAGGGGCACTTGACCACTGAGCCCCATCCCCAGCCCTATTTTGTATTTTGTTTAGAGACAGGGTCTCACTGAGTTGCTTAGCACCTCGCTTTTGCCGAGGCTGGCTTTGAACTCGAGATCCTCCTGTCTCAGCCTCTGAGCTGCTGGGATTACAGGCGTGTGCCACCGCGCCTGGCCTTAACAGGGTTCTTTACTACAGGACTTCTCAGAGCCTTTACAATGCTAAGTACAGTGTGAGTTCTCAAGAGGCAAATACAGAATGCAGTATTTTCCATGACATTTAAGGAAGAAAGTCTTTAAATTCACCAACATCACACAGTAGTAACGTAGTTCAAGTCACTACGTTAGTGGCTGAGACTCAAGACTACTAAAGTCCCACAGCTGCTGCCTGGCCTAGAACTGGGTCCTGTTCCATGTTCTCTCATCAGCTTCTACCCGCCCTCCTGCCAATGTGCCAGGGAACCAGACATCCAGGTTGCCAGGGAGAGGCCCTGCTGGCAAAGCCGTGCCTCTGAGCAAAGGTGACGTGGGTCTTGCGATGACAGGAAAGCATTGGAGGGGCGCACTAATGGCCAAGTCTGAAAGGGCTCGGGACAGAGTATTCTCATCTCATGCTAGCAAGAGTCACAGTGGTCCCCTGGAGAGCAGGGTCCAGGTGACATACGGCCACGATTACAGCACCCAGTTGGCCAAACGTCTTCCACTATGATGGACGTTCATTGGAAGGTCATTACCACAGGCACTGGAAATGCCCCTCATTTTAGAAATGCTAAATAATTCATACTGGTCACTGGGAAAAAAAGTTCAAGGCCAGCCTGCGTTAATTCACCTAAAATGAATTTTGCCTTTTATTATTATTGCTGTCGTTGTTGTTTGGCATTGTGGAACAAGTTGTGACAAAGCAGTGGGGCAGCTTTGTGCCTTTGTTCTGCACGTGAGAGATTGGCAGACCTTTCCCCACAGGAGTGCGTTTCTGTTCAACCTGGAAAACTCCAAGGTGCACAGCACTGGGCTTCTCTCTGGATTTGTGGGTCCATGTTCCTCAGAATGGCCCGGGCCTGCATGCGTGTGTGTGCAGGAAGCTTATTGCGGCATTCTGGGGTGCCGGTTGAACAATTCCTTGGGATTTTTAGTTATAGAAGCCACAAAGTTCACTACAGGGGAGGAAGTCCCAGTTTGGTGGCCCCGGAGCCTCTCTCTGACTGCTCAGGAGTGAGTCTCAGTCAGCAGACTTGAGAGCCCCTTACAAAAGGAGAAAGAGGATGAGGACAACCACTGGGGGCCCTGGGAGCCCTAGGGCGCCTACGAACTTGACCTTCTTGCAGCTGGATGGATGCATCTTGGATGAAAAGGGAGGCTCTTGGGAGGCAGTGAGCACCAGGGAAATGTGGTGACAACAGATAGGACAGAGGGCACCTGCCATGTGCCTGTGGCTCCACTGGACACTTGACCTTAGGGTAGGGACAGCTAGGTTCCAATGTCAACTCTGCAGCCTCCGGCCAACGCGTCAGTGGCAAACCGATAAACCTGTTTCTCCTTCCACAAATGGAGCTATTGGGCTCTTCCTTGCCAGGTTTTTGTTGAATATAGATGAACACATCTGAGGCCATTTAAACCCTGTGCATTGCACAGTGCTGGACATATAGGTGACTGAAAGGGCCAGTGGGCTGGTTTCCAGTGTCAGGTGCACTCTGTGTGGGAGGGCCAGGCTTGATTCCGAGCTTCCTGGGCATAGGGCTGGGGCTGGCTTGTGCCCAGTGGCTCCCCAGAGCTCTACCTGTGACTGCTCAGGCTGGGGGGGTGGTTTCTTCACATGACTTCAACCCAAGTCCATGCAACGTGTCAGGCACTGTCCCGGGCACTGCAGTTTGGGGCTGCATCAGACTTGAGGGGTTTGGATGGGTAGAGGCATCCAGGCAAGGCCCTCCTCAGCTCTATCCCCAATTTTTCTTGCATCCCTCTGTGCCTAGAGGACACACCTGGGGGACACTGCATCTTTCTGCCGCAGCAGAGAACATCGTGTCCTTGTGAAATGAACTCGTCTCTAGTCAGTCACAAAGCCCAGAGTCTGAGCAGGTTGGCAATTATCTGGATAATTGAAACAAAAGTAGGCTTTCCCCCTTTCCTTTATTTTATTTATTTATTTATTTTTTTGATCCTGAATAGTCCAGCTCCCAGGTTGTTCTCTCTGCTCTTAGAGAAAGAACCCCCAGGACCCCATCTGAGCATCCCTTTGTTAACCACAGGCCCCAGTTCCAGCGCCTTATTAGGGTAATAAACAGAGACAGTGTATCATAGAGGCTGTTGTCCCCCTGCCAGTAGAATTAAATAATCCCACTAGCTGCTTGATGGGGCAAAGCAATTAGGATGCATTTTTCATTCAATCAACTGAATCAATTAATTGCTTCACTCGCATAGTAGCAACAAAAAACAAATCCCAACGCCTTCTTGTTAACAGTAAGCATGCTAGATAGGCAGCTTTTAAATCCAACATTTACATGAAATTATCTTCTTATATAATTAACAGTTACCAGTTAATAAACATGCCTCCAATAAAAGAGTAGCCCTATAAATGAGCATAATGAAGCAGTGCCATTTAGCATGTGGACGGCCACAGGAGCAGGTAGGCCCCACTCAGTGGTGGCCCCTGCTTGAAGGTGCTTCAGGAAGCATCGCGCCCAGGGACCAGGCGAGCAGCTGGAAATGGGGCAGGGGGAAGAAATCGGGAAGAAATTTGTCATGGAAAAATCTCCTGAAGGAAAAGTACGCTGTTCCCCAGGAAAGTGCTTCGTATGTTAGTACACACTTTGTTCCTCCCAGAGCCAAAGGTCTGCTTTCTCACAGAAAAGAGAACCTGGGGCAAGAGGTGGAGGCAGAGGCCTCCTGAAGCCTCCTGAGAGGCTGGCCGTGAACACCCTCGGCCAGCCGCGTTTGAAACGGAGAGGCCCACACGGTTCCTGGGGAGCTTTTTTTGCAAGCAAGAGCCAGGCCAGGGCAGCTCTGGGTGGGATTTTACCCAAGAGGATTCGACAAAGTGGGAGGTAAACCATTCCGCCTCCAGATGCAATATTGATACCTTCACCAGCAGCTCGCAGCCCTGCTTTTCAGTTGTAATGGGAGCGAGAGAGAGATTTTTAAGAAAAAAATTTAAAGAGAAACTCTCTCTTTTAATAAGAAAGGAATTCTCAAAGACCAAAATGAAATCCAACATGGGGGATACCCCATTTGCGTATTTTGAAGGGGCGATTCCTCTGCTGCCAGCAGAACCTGGGAGCATATTCTCTTTACTTGGTGGGGAAATGGTTTTATGTTAGGTTAGGATGATTTGTGTGATGCTTGGGTGCAGTTATATCCTGGTCCCTCATTTTACCCCAATAATTCAAGGGCTGTGTCAGATGGTGGGGCCTCTGGAAACTCTGGGGTGTGAGGCCATCTGAGTCATAGGAGTCCATGTTAGAGGGGCTGGTCTGCCCTGCAGGAGGGGCACACATTCTGATACCAGGAATGCTGTCCCACATTGGGGCATCTCAGGGACACAACGACTTCCAGACGACCCTCCTCTTGAGGTGTGGGGCCCTGACCCCAGGTTCGGATGCAGACCTGCCTTTTCACTGCAGCTTGGGAAGACTCTACTGTGGATAAGTAATCTTCTCTCTTTGCTAAAACAAAACAAAAACAAAACCAAGCCAACCCAGGAAGGGGCGGGAGGTGGTCTCCAATCTGGAGGGAGCTGGGAAGAACTGAGATGGAAGGCTTCTCTCTTTCATAGTGTGATCAAACAAGATAATGGAAGGCAAAGTGCTTAGGGAATCATCCCGGCCACTACAATGCAAGATAATTAGCCTCATCATTTTCTATTTGCAACGTAAACCCAATTTGCTTTCCTGGTGCCACCATAGGTGAGGCTGAGACAGGTGTGAAAACAGCAGCTCTCCTGGGTCCCTCTCTGTCCCTTTGTCTGGAACCAGCCGCAAACTGGGTGGGTCCTTCTGTCCCTCCTCTGAAGATGTGCGGGGGTTTTCTCCTGCCGCTGTCTGGGCACCTGTCGTCTGCAGAGGGAGGCCACTGCTCTGCCGTCCATCCTGTGGGGGAAGAGGGACAGTGCTTGGGGAGTGCTTACTTGTGTTTGGCACAGGGTTGAGCTTTCATAGTCACCCCCCGTCGGTATCTGCTCAGCAGTCCCACAGGGCAGCTGTAGCGATCGTTCCACTCTACAGAGGATGGGGAGTGCTGGGGTAAGGACGCATTTCTTCATCTGGGTGCTGGAGAAGTGCTATGCTAGGTGCTCCTCCCAGAACGTGTATCACAGCTCAGTAAGGAGTGTCAGGGAAGTTAGGGCCACTAGAACAGTAGCCATGTGCTAGTGTAGAGGGTTGAATGGTGGCCCCCTAAAGATACGTCCATGTCCTAGCCCCCGACACCCGAGAACGGACCCTGCTGGGATAATCCATCTTTAAAGGTATGATTAAGGGTCTCAAGGTGAGACCATCGTGGATTATCCAAAGATACAGATCCTGTCTGTCCAGAGTGGGCTGCCACAAACTCGTGGAGGCCACCGTCAGTGGGACGAGGCAGCTCTAAGAGGCGCCCAGGCTGGTGGACACCGTGATGCTTGATTTTGGGCCTCTAGAATTGTAAGGGAGTAAATTCGTGTTGTGGGTCCTGGTCATTTGTGGTCACCTGTTCTGGCAGTCACAGCCCTCCATGGGGGCAAGGCTGTGGGAGTTTAAGCAGGCAGGGACGTGTTTCCTGGGATGAGCTTGAAACTTCCCCTGCTCTTCTCTGGAGAATGGGTAGGAGGGAAGGAGACGGGAGGTGGGCTTGGTCCCCACTGTTGAAGGAGCAGCCCCGTGCCTCAATTCCAGCCTACAATTGCACTTCTTCCTTGGTCACATTACACCCACGAGTGCAGAAGCCGAGAGTGAAGCCGCACCCCTGCACCCAGCACCCAGCTGGCTCATGGCAGAGTGACCGCCCACTGCCTTGCCTTCCTAACTCCAGCCCTGCTGAGTTCTACCCCACATAAGGTCAGAGCACAGATATTCAGTGCACCTGGTTGGGTCTTATGAGCATGTCCAGTGCCCAGGGAAAGACGTCAGATTCAGAACCGAGTGACCCCGTCAAACTCTGGCAAAGAATAACTAAGAAAGCCAAGAGTTACAAAGGAGAGGATCTCAGGTATGTATGTCTGATAACGAGAACTCTCGCAGGCGACTCTGCCAGGACAACCACCTTGCACAAAAAACCGTTTGTGGGGACAGTGCCCCTCCACGGCCTGTCCAGCCTCAGACTGCTGTCACTCTTGTTATTGATCCTTATTTCCCGCAGTACTGGCTTCAGAACACTTATGTAACCTGCCTCATTTCACCTTTGAAAGCCCCCGTCTTGCTTTGCTTCCTGAGTCCACCTAGGGTTCACAGGGTGCCAGGGTCCTGTGTTGTGATGCTCAATTCTGATTAAATTCATTCTTTTTGGAGAACCTCTCTGGCATTACTTAGTCACATACACAACTCCACTGAGCATTTCTGTTATTCCACATCCTGCTCTGGTCACCCACTGATCATCATTAATTCTTAGTAGAATTCTTAGTAGTATTAATTCTTAGTAATAATTCTATTATCATTCTCTTAGTAGAAATTGATTTTGTCGGTTCTTGAGCAAACTTTCTATGAATGAAACCATATAGTTTGTACTCATTTGTGTCTGGCTTCTCTCACTGAGCATTTTTTGATCCATTCATGTTGCTTCTCAGCACTTCCTACAGGTCCTCCATTCCACTGTGTGGACATACCACACTTTATCATTTTGGTTATCTTCAGCTTTTGTTATCACAAATAAGATAGCAACAAACATTTTGTTTTGTGGACATAGGCTTGTATTTTTTTTGGGGGGGGGGGTAAATATTTAGGGAACTAAGTGTATGGTTAACTGTATAAGATGCAGTTAATAGTTTTCCAAAGCATTTGTACCTTTTTACAGTTGCACCAACAGATATGGAAGTTCCAGTTGCTTCACATCCTTGCCAACACTTGCTATTATCAGTCTTTAATTTTAGTCATTCTACCAATTAAAAAATGGTATATTGTCATGGTATTAATTTGCATGTCATTGACAGTGATGTTGAACATCTTTTCATGTGCTTGTTGAGCATCTGTGTATCATCTTTTGTGACACGTCCACTGAAGTTTTTTGCTCATTTATTATCAGCGGTTTGTCTTATTACTGACTTATAAATACATTTTTCATGTGTTCTGAATATAAGGCCTTAGTTAGATACATGCATTAAAATATTTCTCTCAATCTGTGGCTTCTCTTTTCATTTTTAAAGTGATTTGTGTCAAAGGGCAGAAGTATTCAATTTTGATAAAGTCTAACTTGTGATTTATTCTTTTATCATTAATATGAGGCAGGGACATTCTTGTTTAAGAAATACTAGCCTACCTCAAGATCAGGAAAAATTTTCTCCTATTTTTTTTGAGGTGCTGGAGATATATTTTTTTCTTCTGGAATTATTTTAGTTTTAGCTCTATCTGTAGGTCTGTGATGCATTTGGTTTAATTTTATATATGGTGTGAGGTAGGGCTGTAGGTTTGTCAATACTTTTCAGATGAATCGAATGGCTCAGGCATATAGGAAGAGAGGCAAGTGAGAGGGATATTTCCAGCCATTAACTAACCAATTTAACATTTGTTTTGGGACTTTACTGGTGCCAGTCATTGTGTGAAGCTCTAGAGTTACGTAGTGATAGCAAAACAGACCTGTCTCCTTCCTGTATGGAGTTCCTTAACTAGGGAGCAGGCTGGGGACATGGAAGGTCACACAAATGATGTAAATGACTACTGTGGTAGGAACTGAGAAGCAGAGCTCCCAGGATCATATGTAATTGGGAGAAGACTTTGAAGACACCAAGACATCAGAATGGAGCTGGGATCTGATGGGTAATAGCTAGTTACTGGGCAGAAGGGCTAGTGGGGAGGTGGCACCTCCAGGCAGGGAGGGGTGGGGAGCAGGCCATGACTGGGTCCTGACTGGAGGCTGCAACCTGGGCTCCGTAGGCTGTGCTAGAAGTTTGTTCTTACCCTGAGCACAACAGGAGGGCACTGCAGTGTTTGAAGGTGGGTGTGAGCATTTGGCATGCATTTCTCCTGTGCTCAGGGAGACAGAGCCGAGGGGCAGAGCGCTGGGTTCTGTTTGGTCACATGCTAGGCTTACGTCGATGCGGTGCTGTTCTTGGGGAGACCTGTTGGTGATCTGGCCTTGGGACAGTAGGATGGCACATGGGACTGCAGTGTCAGCACCAGTGAGACCCAGGCCTTCCTGGGAACAAGGAGAGGAGACTCCAGGACCAAGGTGGACAGTTGGCAAAGCCTTTTCATACCCATGATTCACTTCACCACCTGACAGATTGGTCTGAGGAAGTGATCTGATTTGTGTCTCTTATAGTTTCTGAGTCCTCAGGATAGGAAGCTGAGGATCGGGAAGGCGGGATCCTGCTCAGCCTGCAGTAGTGATGCCAAGCCTCAGACGCCACCCTTCTCGCTCTGCAGTTCCCTCTCTTTCTCCCACATGATCCGAAATCAGGATTCATGTCCTGAAGTCAGAAGTGTCTTCCTGGGCTCTAAACTTTCTGTAAGCTCCTGCCACTTCCAGGTCGAGAGTGGGCCTATAGACTGGGTGTGTAGATAGCATTTGGTGCCCTCCTGGGCAGACCTGGCCAGAAGCCTCCCTGGGCGTGGTGGCGAGTCCTGGGCTGGGCCTGGGCCTGTAGTGTCTCCTGTCTTCAAAGCACAGCTCACTGCAGAGTGGTGGCCAGGGCCGAGAGGACGGAAGGGGGTGACCCTGTTAGATTAAATGGCCCCATGCACGGCTCACAGTAGGAGCTTAATAAATGTGAGCTGCGGTGGCAGCGTCCTTCCTACCTTTACTAGGAGAAAGTTAGCCGGGCGGTTGTGGAGCTGTGATCACCACCATTACCAGGGGGAAAAGGGCTCGCTGATCTATCCTCCAAAACTTCCCTTCTCGCGGGCCGAATGCTTGGCTCGGAGCGGCCGTGCGCTGGGCTGGGGCTCGCAGTCTTAAGTGGCGGGACTGATTTGTGGCAGTAATCTCACGGCATTTTCCCTCTGCAAAGCACCGTCACATCTCTTATTGCACTTTGTCCCCAAATAACCCTCCGAGGTCTGTCGGGTTGGAGTGATTATCCCAGTTCCCTAGATGAGAAAATGGAGACAGGAAACAAACGTGATTTGCTGGAGCTCACAAGGAGGAGGGGGACAAGGAAGGGCAAGAAGGTGGCCAGGTCTTCTGACGGCCTCCAGAGGCACCGGGCACTGCGTGGAGGTGACATTTGAGGAGTGATTTTGACAGCTACCATTGAATCAAGCACCTACTGCATACTGAGGGTGGACCAGGCACCTCCTGTGTGTATGACTCATCCGGTCCCCTCAACCATCGCAGGATGTTGCTTCATCCTTTTACTTCCGAGGAGACTGCAGTCCCCAAGGCTAGCTTGGCAGCCCAAGATGCCCCACGTGGTTAAGCGAGGGCTGGTTTGGGATTCCCATTCTTCCCTGGAGCCACACCAGTGACAAAACCACCTCTCTCCCGACTCTCCTAGCAGAGACAGCCAGGACTCCAGCATGAGCAGCAGGAGCCGAGGACACATGGCTGTGAGCTGTTCCCCATCTTAACTGGGCTAAATGAAGGCTTTATCTTCATGACCACGGCTCTCACGGCCAGGCTGATGTCTGCGTGTCTGTTTAGGAGCTAACAGGTTTAGTTTTATTGTTTTGTCAAAATACTGCAGAAATCAATATATCTCCATAATTCAGTGTTATACCAAGAGGCATTTTTGTGCCATATATAGCAAAAATTGTATTATACTTTTGAGATCACAGGTAATGAAGACAAAGTGTTTTGTGTTCGACGCCAGCATTAACGTCTGGTTTGAACAAAGCTTGAAATATGATCTCAGAGCTAAGAGGCTTTAATATTAAGATCTTTAACTGTAATTTATGTGACAGAAGATAGGGTTTAGCATAATAAAATGTAATGGGCTCCTCAAATGAAGAGGACGAGGGACAATTGAAAACAAGGTAAAATTGGTAAATTATAAATAACAGTAAATCTACCTTTATGTTGTTACTTCATTTATTTTTGATTTGTTAGATAGGCTCTATAATTTCTCATTTTCCCATGATTCGGAACAGGACATTTCTCAAATGGTGCCTATTGGAAATGAGAGCCCAGAGTCACGGCGGGCAGGAGCTGGCTCTGCACGGGTCTGGGCATTCCCACCAACGCCCGTGTACCTGGGTGCTGAGGTTTGAGGCGTAGGGTCCTCATGACTTGTTCCCACCCCCTCTTCTCTTTGTCCTTTTTGTCTTCTTGGTATTTACTTACAGGTTTGTTTATATATTTTTAACCAGCCTCTACTTATAAACGCCAAGATGCAAATTTGGACAGAAGTTATGTAAACATGGAGAATTTTAGACCCAACTCTATAAAATCAAATTCACTAAAAAAAGAAGGGGTAGCAGATTTGTCGACCTCACGAGCTCACTGGGCTACGCATCCCATTTGGCTCTGAGCTTCCTAGTTGCCAAGGGCATAGTGGTTCACGCGAGGCTTATTATCCCATCAACAAAGAATTTCCTGGAATTTAATTTTGGAATCAGCTTGTGAGATCTTGACTAACGAGTTTTTATTATTTTATTTTTAATTTTTTTTTTTTTTTTTTTTTTTTTTTTTTGTGGTGCTGGGATTGAACCCAGGGCCTTGTGCATGCTAGGCAAGCACTCTACAAATTTTTATTTTTTAGTCTCCTTTGTGTTCTCAAATTTTATTCAAACTTTGGAAAACGTATAGAAAATTAAGGAAGATCTTAGAATGAAATTTGGTCTCTAGGGCTTTTTAGGTTTTTGTCTTTGGAAGAACCTGGATTCGGTTGGTTCACCAGTGATAAACCAGCCTCGCTGCTGCCCCCACCTTCCTAGGAGGACTCCATTCTGTGCCCCCCCGCCCCCGAACCCCAGCAGGAAAGGTGGGGACAGAGAGAGAAAAAATCCACTTCTCATCCATCACAACAGGCAAGGAGGGCATTTGAACATTTTCTGTACCCATTTTTTTGAAGCATTCTCTTCAGCTGCAGAACGGTATGAGAGGAATTCATTAACCTGGGTCCTCTGTCTCCTTCCCTGGGCGCTGAGCCTGGAGTCTGCAGCAGCAGCTGGTGGTGTGAATTGGAGTGTGTTCCTGTCCTGGTTGACCACCTTCCTGTAATGTCACAAAATGCACTCATGCTACCTGCTCTGTAGGGAGCAACATCTGTGACACTTGTCTGAAGACCCCCAGCCCCACCCTCAGATCTGTCTTGGTTCTCTCCTGCAGCAACTTTAACATGCAAATGCCCAGAGGAGTGTCTGCCATCAGCCACCACCATCAGCCACCACCATCTCAGTGTGAGCTCCTCGGAGGGCCCCTTTCCTTCAGGGCAGGAAAGACTTCGGGTTTGGGGGGCAATTTTAGGTCTTGCAAGTAGAAGAGAAACTTAATGTAAGGGACCAAGGGTTCTCAAAGCCAGGGGAAGGGCGGGAAGCATCTGCCTAGCAGGACATTCAGTGTCTCCCTTAGAAACTGCTCATCCCAGGCTTCCAGGAACTCCACTGGGTGGCATTCTGCCAACCTCACCAGCCTGCAGCTCCAAAGTGGGTGAGCTGTCCTCAGTCTGTAGATTTGACCTCTGTCTATCTGCCTGCAGCTGCAGCTGGAGATGAATAGGGTCTGTTCCTTCCTGTCTGCCCTTCCACCATGGCACAGCGAGATTGGTCCACCCTAACCAAAGGGCAGATGGTGAGAGGGATTCTAGGAAATGTGGCCTTGGGCTTCTAATCTGTGGTGCAAAGGAGGCTGCAGAAGGTGAGTGTGGGTGCCCAGGGGTCCCCAAGAACCGGGGCCTTCCCTCATCTCTGTCCAGGGACCATGACCTTCTTCTTGTTCTTCCATGTTGCCAACCCACAAAAGCCTGGCTCCGGGTGCTTGGCAGGGTATCTCTCTTGGCCACACCCACGATCATGTCCTACTGATCTGTAATTGTCCCTCCCAATTTCCTGGGCCTAATTTTCCTTCCTGGAGTGCCCTGGCCTCAGCGCTGGTGTCACTTTAGGGGCACCTGATCCTTAAGGCTGGACAGACCCTATTGTTGGCCCTCCTGGGACCTTACGCTTCTCCTTCAAGGCCTGTGTCGCAGGTGTAATTAAATGCTCATCTGCGTAATTACTGGTTTACTGTCCTGGGTCCCTGCCAGCTCACTCCCATGAGGTCAGGCAGTGCGTCTGTCTTGCTCACAGCTCCGTTCTCAGACTTCCCCGCAGCCTGGCCTGGAAACCAAATGTGCGTTGTTTGAATGGAGGGGTAAAGCCATGTTTTTCTTTATTTTCAAAGCCGGATCATTGCTTGGGACTAGATCATGACATTTGGTGGCAATGACTCATCATTCTCCCCTAGCTTCTATTACTTAACTGTTTGCAAATCACCTTCTCTCGTTCATGCATTCATTCTCCTAGGAAATGTTCCTGGGACGCCCACTGTGTGCACAGCGGAGGAGGCCTGGAGTTCACCTGCATTTTGCAAAGGTGGGGTTGGGACTCAGCATGTGGAGTGGATGCCTGTTTCCAAGTGGCTGAGAATCAGTCATGTCCACCGTCCTTCCCTGACAGGCCATGGCCCAGGGTTTTTGTAAGTGGAGGACTATGTAAAGAAAACCCTAGTAACCACTGTACAGCCGTCTGGGCTCGCCAGGTAAGGACTGGACATAACAAATGAGAGTTAGGAATACGGTCATCAGGAAGAACATAATTATGATTTGGGGTGACTGTCCTCCTCCCAGTGCAAACACTGTGTATTTAGAACAGACTCCCACACTTTCGAAAGCATCGGTCTGCTGAAATCCCATATTAGCAGAAACCTACTGTGGATTAAATGAGATTCTGTAGCCCAAGGAAACATATCTGAGGCTCAACAGTCCGGGGACATGAGAGGTGGCACGCAGGGGAATGTGATTGATGAGAACTTTCCTGACTTTGCCTTGGTTTTCCTCGAATCCATAAATGCCAAAACGTTTAGGCAATAGTCTAAATATTTGCTCTATGGAAAAGAACGGCCATAGTGTGTTTTGGAGGTTGAAAGCAGAGGGCAGAGGGGCTGGCTCTGCCCCTTGGGGTGCTGGGGCCAGGCTGTCCTCCCTCCCTTCCCTTCCTCCCCTGCCACCCTCTCCCGAGGCTGCTGCTGGGTCCAGGCCTTTGCCAAGTCCACCTCTGCTGGTAAAGCAAGTGGAGAGAGGCTGCTGAGGCTGCCCGTCAAGAGGCAGACCCGATGAACCAAGGCGCGCTCTTCCCCTCTCCAGGTCCATCAGCACGAGGCCTCCCAGCTGCAGGAGAGCACCCCGAGAAACCTAGGGTGACTGTTGAAAAACTAAAATGACGTTTGTGTGATTCTGATAAAATTATCTGCAGGCTCATCTCAGGTTGATTCCTCAGCAAAAACTGGTGTTTGCATCAGGGTGGTGTTTGCTTACTCTGGCCTGGAGGCCAGTGCTAGCTCTTCCTCCACCAGGGCCAGTAAGGAGCAGCCGCCAGAGTAGGGCAGGCTGTGGTTCTCAAGATGGGGCCACTCAAAGGTTCCTGGAGACCTGCCTCCTGCCCGGGGCAGGAATAGAGCAGGGAGTGAGGGTGCAGCACAGGAGGCACCGGGCCCTTGAGTTGGGTGGAGAAGGGACTCAGTGTGCAGCCGCCTCCAGCCTGGATGATTCCTCGCCCAGCACGTTGAAGCTGGCTCATCGAGCTCTCCTCTGGTTTGAAACTGCTGATTTTATTTTATTTTTTTCAGTTCAAACATACAAAGTCAACTGTGCTGAGTTCTGGGTGGCAAGGCTGCTGCTCCTGGCTTGGGGAGATGGCCACAAGCCTGGCCATGCTGCCCACCGGCCGCCACAGAGCTCAGCCTGCCGTGCCAGCAGGAGCGGGGCCGGGGAGCCACCCTCCCAGACAGTGCCCGCTTGAGAAGGTGAGGACAGGGTTCCTCAGTGCACTTCACTGGGGTGAGGGCAGGGCTTGTGACCGCAGCACACTCGGGTCACAGCGCTTGCCTTTGCAGTGTCCCTCGGGATTTTAGGGTAAGCCTGTGACTCAGGCACTATGTGCTTGCCTTGGACCATGGTGGGGACCTTCCAAATTCCCAGGAATATGGGGGTGAGGAGGGTGGTTTTCCCGCCCAGCTCCCTGGCTTGGGGTCTCTTCCCCAAGCTCAGACCCCTCATCTCTACCTTCCAGTGGGACCCCACTTAGGGTGTGCAGGACTCCTTGGAATTCCTACCTCCTGACTGCTCCCCACCTGAAATCCGTTCAACCTCCATCCCCTTCGCTTCTACTGGGCCTTCGGGGTCAAGCTCAAGATTTACTTCATTCACGAAGTCATTCAGCTCCACCGCTCCATTTGTTCTTTTGCCCAATTTGATCCCTGAGAGGGGGTAGCCGGAGGGTAGTTAGAGCCTTTACTTCTCTGTGGAAATGCACAGTCATCCCTGGGTGTTCCTGGGATGGGATCCAGGACCATGCCCCGGTCCGGGTGCTAAAGCCCTTCCATGACGCATGGTATTTGCACAGATCCGATGCACTCTTCAGGATGCTTAAATGGTCTCTCGAGGACGTACAGACTAATACAATGCAAATGCTGCATAGCTAGATGATTTACTGCGGGATTTAGGGGATGATGATGAGAGAAAACCGTCTGAACATATTCAGTGCAGCACAATTTGTTGTGAACATTTTCCATCTGCAGCTGGTGGATCCGGGGACATTGAGCCAGCAGATACAGAGGGCGGCCTCTCCGTGGTTCCTCCAGCTCCACTCCCGGCATGACCCCGAGCCCTGGTCTACTTCCAGCCCATCACGGTTCCCACAATCAGGCCATTCCTAGCAGCTCAGTCACCTGGCCTGACCTTTCCCTCAGGACTTCTACCCATACAGGTTGTGGAGATTTTTGTAAAATGTGGGCACTTTCTTGGAAGTGTGGGGGAAGCGTGGGGGCTCGCCACCATGATCCTGAGCCTTGTGCCCAGGTGAGATGGCTTGGTGCTCTCACCATCCAGAGAGGGGCACTGGTAAAGAGTCCCAGAGAGCCCTGCCCCACACAGGGTGATTGATGTTGAGTGCAAATCCACGGCAAACCTCTCAGACTCTGTCTCCTGCTACCTTTCCCCTGGCCCTTCTCCCTTGGGTGGCAGAGTTCCTCTCCCTTAGCTGCCCCAGAACAATAACCTTCACCAGGTGCTTTTAAGATTTCTGCCTCCACCTGAGGGACCATGGCCACCACGAAGGACGTGAGGTTCCTGCAGGTCTGGAAAGGCCCTGGAGCAGCCAATGAGCAGTGTTTGGAAAGACGCCATTAGGCTACCTGCTCTGCCCTCACCTCGGTCCATGCCAATCACTTATTCCAAGTCCCTAACAGTTTTCCAGAAAAACGTCCTTTTGTGGGGACAATGTGCACGAATGACATTCATTCTCAATGAGGCAGAATCAACGATTACCTTAGGTGTCTCCCCAGTGTTGAAAGACCCCTTTCAACCTTGGATGATTTTCCTGGGATTTCTGTGGGAGCAGAGTGGGCAGGCATAGTCTGTTTGGCTCTGGGGGGCTTTTTATCACCCACTGTCACCTCTCACTGACTACTTCAGAGGTGGGAAATCTCCAGGTGTGTGGTTTCTACCAGGAAGTCTATTGCCACCTTTGTCACTGCAACCACCACCATTATCACCACCATCATCGTCACCACCATCACCATCACTACCATCACCATCACCACCACCACCATCACCATTATCACCATCACCACCACCACCATAATCACCATCATTATTGTCACCACCATCACTACCATCACCATCATCACCATCACCACCACCACCATACCCATCATCACCACCACCATCACCACCATCATCATCACCATCACTACCATCACCACCATCATCATCATCACCGCCATCACCATCACCATCACCACCATCACCACCACCACCATACCCATCATCACCACCACCATCACCACCATCATCATCATCACCACCATCACCATCACCATTATCACCATCACCACCATCACCATACCCATCGTCACCACCATCACCACCATCACCATTATCACCACCATCACCACCACCATAATCACCACCACCATTACCATCACCATCACCATCAATCTCTATCTAAAGAGGGGGAAATTTCTTCATCCATTGAATGGCCTGCCTTTAATTCTGACAAGCTCTCCATTTCCCTACTTTCTCTAGCAGTATCTGAGCATCTGTGTGGCAGGTTCTAGAATTTGATCACAGCACCATCTACTGGGTACTATATAATTCCAGGCCTTTCCTACATGTTGAGGTTTGCTCCTTCTTCCTGAGTTTTCCTCCCCTCTCTCCTGCTCTTTCTTCCAGCAAAATAACAATTGTTAGTTTGAAAAGGTGCCATCAGTAAATTCTTAAAAGTGAGGCCCTTTTAAGATGACCAAAAGCTTCCATCCCTCTCCAGTATGTAATACAAAGACGGCGCTTACTGCGCCACACTTCATATAATTATTTCCCCAGGATCAATAATCTCATCAGTAGACTCAGTGATGGGGACATCATGGTAATGAATGGCTGGGCGAGGCAGCCATCACAAGTGCTGTCCTTAGCCCTGTCACCTCTGAGCGGCCCAAGGGCATGATGGGAATCAGGGCTTTGCCCGGCCAAAGGATTAATCATAGTTATCCCTGACTCATATTCGTGTAATTTGCCTTCCTTATGCAGCCTGCCCCGAATTGATCAGCATGGATTTCTTGCTGCACAATAGGCCACTCCAGCAGTGTAGAGGAGAGTGGGAAGGACTCTGTGCATGGCAGGGAAGGGACAAATGGGATTAGTCGCACTCAGGAAGTAACAAAACTGGAATCATGTGGAGTATGGCCAGAGTGTGTTTCTGGAAGCCACACTGGACTGTTAGGGATCTTGGGAAGGGAGAACAAGCTCTGTGCTCGAGAGTGCTCTGTGGGGCCAGGCTACGCTGTGGCCTCCCTGTTTCCATTGTGACCACTGGGGGAGCCAGGAGCTGAGTGAGGGGACTTTCCTCTTGTGACCTGTCCTGCCTGCTCCTAAAGAGCATTTGCCATGCATTTTCAGAGTCCTGTTTACAAAGCCCCAGGGTCTGGAGAGAGATGTTGACTGTGTGGAATACACAATACTGGAGGCCATAGCTTCCTGGTGACACTGGAGGACCAGAGTTTGGACGCAGAACAGCCAGGTCCTTCCATTAGCCATGGTGAAGTCTCTGGATCTCTTTCACTCTGGAAGTGGTGATGGACAATGAGAAATGTCACCCTATGGAGCGGCTCCTTCTCTTAATGGCTCCTGACTTTGGCCCCAGCTGGTCCATTTGGGAGTGGGTGGCTCTGTGTTCTCTGCACCCTGGGAACCTTCTCTCACCTCTGCGTCTTTGCACAGGCTGACCCTGCTGCCTGGGATGCCTTTCCTACTTCCCTCCCTCTGCACCCAGTTCGAACAGCAGCTTTGAGCTGAGGCCCTCATGAACGCCCAGCAGCTCACCTCTCCTTGTCTTGTTCATATCTGGGTGTCTGTGAGCCTCTTATTTTAGTTACTCGTGTGTGTCTTCCCTACTGAGCCCAGAGACAGGAGGCCCTGCATCCCCTGCCTGGGAACCTCTGTATCCTGGTAGCCAGGCACAGGGTGCTCGCATTCGCCAACTCACCAGTACTGAGCGTGCTGACGCTGCTTGATCCTAGTGCTAGAGGCCCAGGCTGAGTGCAGCAGCCTGAGAGTGTCCTCAGAGAGCAGGCGGCCTCACAAAGAGGCAGGAAGGAGTCCAGCGATCCCACGAGTGTGCACGCACGATGAGGAGGGTGCTACAGAGAAAGTCAGCAGGCGTGGCAGGAGCTGGCCTTACCGGTTGGGGAGGCTTCCTGGAGGAGCTGACCTTTGACTTTAAACCTACAGGGTGAGGCAGAGGGGTCTAACGAAGGAGGGTAGGAGAGTGGGCAGGAAGAGCGTGTCAGCAACGAGAAGGGCACGCGGGGGGTCTGATCATGAGGGGGCTTGGAGGTGTGGTTTGAATTGTGTCCCTCTGAAAGAGCGGCTCAGGACTGGGTGCAGCTCAGGGGTAGAGCTTTGCCAGGCGTCTGCGGGGCTTAGAGTCAGAGCCCCAGCCCTGTAATCAATAAATGAGAACAAAAGTGAGCAAAGAAATACAGAGCTGTTCAGTCCTACTCCCTGGTACCTATAAAGTGACCTCAGTTTGACATAGGGTTCAGATGAGGTCACACTGACCCCAGTCTGACCAGCGTCCTTATAAGAAGAGTGTAGACAGACCCAGGAGACGAGAAGGTCATACGGCGATAGAGGCAGAGATTCATGCTCCTGGAGCATCTCGGGAGTGCCAGGGTGCCCGGCAACCACCTGGAGCTGGAGGGGCAAGCCAGGCTCCTCCCAGGAGCAGTGGGGTAGGGGGCAGGCCCTGCAGGGACCTTCATTTCGGACTTTGGCCCCCCCCAGAATGTGAGAGAATGAGTTCCTGTTGTTTTAAGCCACCCAGTTTGTGGCCGTTTGTTCTGGCCACCCTGGGAAACCACACAGCAGGTGTGAGCAACAGGACAGCCCGTTGGGGGGGGGGGGGGAGGCAGGAGTAGGACCAGTGCTGGCTGGGCAGGGAGCACAGGGGACATGGGCGGGAGGCTCTTTGGTGTTCCCAAGGTGCTTTTTGTCCTAATGTTCCTGCCAAGAAGGCTGCTGGGGGGGGGGGGGGGGGACAGCACAGGGAGTGCAGGAGGCTGGCACTGAGCCCAGGGAGGCTGAAGACGGTGAGCACTAGGTGGGGGAGGGGAGGCCAATGGAGGGGAGGCCAATGGAGCGGAGCCCGGGGGGTTGTGGGATAAAAGGTAAAGTGGTTGAGTTTTGAATAAGCGAAGGAGTGAGCAGGACGAACCATTTAGAAAGGAAGAAGGAGAAATTTTGACTTTCAGGAGAAATTTCCAACACTCACAGACAAGCGCGTCCCAGCCGCAGGAGCACCCTCGCGGCACGGCTACTGAAGCACCACCATCACTGGGGCATCCCCAGGTCCTACATCACCTTCACGCTATCCCGACAGAGGTACCTGAGGCTGCTGCCAACCCAGGTTCTAGAGGGGTCAACCTCAAGGAGGTGGAGATAGATGCTCGAGTTCCCTAGGGATGGCACTCTGCTGGCACTGGAAACTCTTCATGCTCTAGTGCTCGGTCCCACTGCCTTCTCACCTCCCAAGAGTGTCCCCCGTGAATCCATAGCGGGAATCAGCCAGATAGAAACCTTTTGAAATGGCTCTTAATTCATTTTCTCTTTTAAATGTCATTTTATCCTTACTGTGTCCACACCTTGATTCTTTGTGGGGTGGAACAAGGGGAGACTTGAACACATGCAGAAGACACCAGAAGTACTGAGGGCCCTCAGTGGGCGGCTGCCTCCTGACCGCACTTCTTTTCGGTGTGCTCGTCAAGGGAGCAAGTACTGCCATCTGCAATTCTCCTGCACTGGACCACGTCCTGTGCGGACTCGGTGGCTGCCCATATTCTCATGGGTCTTTGAGTTGGTTGGATCTCTTGGCTAAGCTCGAATCTGGGAACCTGCTAAGGATCAGACCCTCTGGGCTGGGCTCAGCCAGGCGGTTCATCTCAGCTCCACATACCTTTCTTCCTTCTGGGACCAGTGGGCTAGCCTGGGCATGTTCTCAGGGCAACGGCCCCCAAAGCACAACCCATGGTGTGAGGGCAGCAGAGGTGCTGGAGACGAGAGAGGTAGCTGGGAGGGGAGGGAGTGGACTCCCGAGGATCCAGGAGGCTGGATGGCGGGCCTTCAGGGGTCAGCAGAGAGGTTCAGGAGCAAGGCCAACAGCCATGGGGACACGTGGTGTCCAGGTGGCCAGACGACTCCGGCCAGGAACAGACTGCACTGCCTGACACCTCAGCCACTTGTCAGCCCCAGCACAACCCAGGTCCGGCTCTGGGGCTGGTGGGGATGCTGCTGACTGGGCTGACTCCAGGTGGAAACCCAGCTTGCCTACGCTAAGCAAGGTCACGTTCCTGGCTCACCTGGCTTCCAATAGGCAGGTTTTTACGGCTCAATCTCTCCGGCAGAGAATTGACTCACCTTGGAGGCCGCCTGCTTTGGGTCACTTAATTGCCGAGAAGCAGTAGGGATTTCCCACCCTCGGCCCACTCCCAGCCCCTCCCCTCCACGACTTCCTGCACAGAGCCGCACACTTGCTGAGAGCCTTTCACGAGGTGTGAAAGATGCTGTCATTCAGCAATGAATGCACAAAAGGAGGGTCCTTAGAGATTATTTGCCTCTCCCTGTGACGCTGCCTAGGTTTTTTGTGGGTTCAGGAGCCGGGGGAGTGCGGAATGGTCCCCACTGCTGCCCTGCCTTCTCCTCCAGTGTGTCAGTAAGAAGGAGCGTGTGTTGGAGAGTTTAGTTCGGCTGCACCAGGGGCTAAGGATGCCAGCAAGTCTGTGCCCTGCAGGAGCTCCTGGCTCTGCCCCAGAGGCCACATCCCCACCCAGACTGCGAAATTGTGCCTGACGGCCGGAACCCAGGGCTGTGAAGACCAAGAGAGGGAGCACAGAACTCAGTGGCAGCAAGGCCTCCTCAGGGAGGAGATGTCTGGATGGGGACTTCAGGGGGACTGTGAGTTTGTCAGGGGCAGGGCAGGCAGCGCGGTGACGATCTCATTTTCCACAGGTGCACTGGGCCCCATAACTGCTCAGGGTCCTCAGATGTGTCGTTGGCTGGCTGCCCCAGACTTAGTTGGCCGGTCCCTGTATGTGGGGTCCTGTCTCCTATCCACGGGGTGATGAGCACCCCCATCCTTCAAGTCTCAGTCTAGTGCCAGCTGCCCAGTGCTGCTGCTTTCCGGGTGGAATTGCCCACCAGCTGGGGAGGTCTGTGCAGTGGGCGAATGAACACAGTTACCTAAGAGCATGAGCACCTGGCGCAGAGAAGGATCAGCAGTGCCGGGCGTTGAAATGAGTGCCGATTCCAGGTGTCCTTGGGTCACGATGGAGTTTTCAGTTACCTGAGGAAAGGGTGCTCTGCCCGCAGACAGCCCAGGCAGCAAGTGAAGCAAGACTAACGAAAGCTCTGGCTGGTCGTGAAGGAAAGACGAGTCTTCACTTAGCTCTCCTGTCAGATCTGGGGAGCCTGCGGTACCCCAAGACAGAGCGGGAGGGCCTGGAAAGACTGGACCACGTCAGGTGCAGCAGGGACGGCCACCTCCTTGCGGAAGGCATGGATGTCACAGGTCCCAGAGATGTGGAGTCCGACCGTCTCCCCTCACTGTGTCTTGCCACGCTGGAGACCTCGGGTGGGTGTCTCCAGCTCCACGCATACGGGACGTCTCCAGCCGGATGTCCCACAGACTCTTCAAAGTCACGATGACCCTAGTGACACCCATCAACCCTTTCTCTGGCCTTCTTCACACCCAGGACCTGCTGTCTGGGCTGGTGAGCAGTCTCTGCTCAGATGTGCCTGACGCCTGGGCACCGTCACGGCCTCTCCCGGCTCCCACGGTGCCTAGGCCTCTGCAGGCCACTTGCCAAGTGTCTCTCCTTCCCCCAGAGCCTCTGTTCTCTTGGAAACGCTGCTGACTAGGTCTCTGGTCCCCTGGCCAGGGCCCCTCTCAGCCCTCGCCTCCCCCTCCTTCTCCCTCTCCCCCTCCTCCTTCCTCTCCCCCTCCTCCTTCTCCTCCTCCTCTAGACCAGCCATTCCAGTATCTTCCAAATGCTCAAGGCTACCACTTCATTTTAGTTAACACAGGCCAGCGACTCCAGCTGAGTGTGGACTCGCACTCTGCCGTGTGCCAGCCGGCCAGCGAGGCGCCCTGGGATTTGTCTCCTGACAGCCTCATCTCTGTCCACCCCAGGGTCTCACTGGGACTAGTCAGTAGCCTCACTTCTCCTCCCTCGGCCCTCTTGCCCCTGAGTCCTTCAGGGCCCAGGGACGCAGCATAGCAGGAGATAGTGAATGTTGGATTACAGTGTCCTGAACTCAAATTGTCCCTAACTAGCTGTGCAACCCTGGGTAAACTAGTTAACCTCTGTGGGCCTCTGTGTCCTCATCTGTAATGTGGACAAAACAATGATACCTACTTCATGGTGGAGGCCATGGAAGGGATGAAATGCGTCAAGGAAAGTCAGGTCCCTGGGATAGTGAGCAAGTCAAGCCCAGTGCCTAGGGCTACCTCACCTCCTCCATGAAGCCCTCCTCGATGACCTCAGTCCAGAGTGATGCCTTCCTTTGCAGAATTTCAGCACTGACAAGGACAACCCAGGTAGAACCCCATCCAGGGTCTTTCTATCCCCCTGGGGAGCATGCCCATTCCTCGTCTGCTCATCCCCTGAGAAGTGGACATAGCTGCGGACTGGGGGCCTGCATGGGCGTCCCGGGAGCCCTCAGAGGACAGTCGAGCCCGTCACATGCTCATCCTCATGGACACTCCGTCAGCATCCCAGGTCCAGTGAGTGAAAGCAAGAAGGAATTGAGTTTCCTTCCCATGGTCTTGAGGACCAGCCGGCCATCCCCATAAGGCTGACCTACTAAGTGAGCCCGAGCGGCTCCCCTGGGTGAAGGCCCCACCCTTTGGTGGTGACTGGTCTGATGCTGCCCACCAGCCTTGCCAAGGCCAGGGGCGGCGTGGAGGCTGGGGAGCTGGGCATCCGGGCCTGGTGCACACAGTGCCCCCTGTGCGTCTTAGCCTGGCCACCTGGAGAAGAGCTGCAGGAGGTGGCCCCAAGGTGGATGGTGTGCCACCCCTGGGAGAGAAGGGAGGGAGCAACGCAAGTGACGCTTCCCCTGCAGTGCCTGGAGCCAAAAGCCCGGCCAGCAATGTGCGAGGAGAGCTTTGAGCTGGACCTGAGATTGTTTTAAACTGGACACGATTTCAACAATTGATATGATCTGAAAGGGTTAGAATCTGCCCAGGAGGCGTTTATAGGCTATGCTGGGCGCAGGGAAGGGACACAGGTATTTGGAGAAATAAAATGATTTCATATTTGCACCCACTTACTAGAGAGCGGACAGCAGCTGGGAAAGGCTGTCCTGCCTCAGGGTGGCCAGGAGAGACTGGCTTCTGTCCACCTTTAGGAGCACAAAGGCTCCCCACCTGGGCCTGCTGCTGGGAAAGCAGGGGCTGTGACTGGCAGCCTGGGCTCTGATGGTCAGATGGAATGGCTGCCAACAATTCAAAGCGAGATGGTGAGTGGCAGCTTGTCCCATGTCAGGTGAAGCCAGAGCACCTGGACGGAGCTTCAGGCATGTGGCCCACATGCACAGGGACTGTTCGTGGGACCCTCATGTGGCTACCTACCACACATCCAACCAGGTTGCCCAAATTTATCTCGTTTGACACTAAGAGCAGGTAGAGGCCAGGCCGGTAATGACGACGGAAATGTGGGGCAAAGGACGTGTAATGAGACCAAGGCCACTGCAGCAGAGAAGTCCATGGCCGAGGCCCCGCACCCTGGAAAGATGAAACACCCCTCTCTATGCTCAGGTTTCATCCAGCTACTTACCTACTAGTTCTTAATTCAATAAAGAGGTTATTTTAAACTTAGGTCTGGAGACCCTCATGCCTCCAGTTCACGGCTGCCGTGAAATATCCCTCAACATGAAAATATAGACAGTTAGTTTTTTCTTCCAAAGTGAATCACTCTGAGCCTCCACCCCTGGCTTATTATGCTTTCTGTATCTCTGCTCATTTTTCACCAGTATTGCATTAAGTATTGATATTGATTTCTTGTAAATGGGACTGAAATAGATGGCCCACAGTTTTTTGTTATTGTTCGGTGGCACTTGTATGTAATTTATTACGGCTGCAGTGGAAGCCGCCCCTCGTTGCCACGGCTTAAATTAAAGGTGCCACGCTCTGGCCTCTGCACGTCACCTACATTTCTCATTTGATATCAAAAATTATTATGTACCAAGTTTCCCCGTCCTTCTCTCCCTGCCAAAGCGCAGTAGCGATGGCCAGCATACTGTTCTAAAAGTCTGCGTGGGTAACTTCCATCCTTAGTGGAGAACACGGCGGTGGGAGCAAGGAGCTGCTTCCTCAGGTAGCCGAGTTCGCTCGTTTCCTGGGAGGCCAGGCAGATCGGAGGCCTGCCTGGTTTGGCCTTGTCCCTCCACACGTGAGTGACCTTGGGCCAGCCCCTTCTCTCTCTAGCCGTGGACGTGTGGAGAGCATCCTTGCCTCCATGTGTCCAGAGCACTGAGGTGTCCAAGGTCCCTGTGTGTCCAGGGGCTGGGGCTGAGCAGCTTTCCCCCTTGAGTTTGCTCTGGGGGACTGGGTGGCCTGGGTCGGCGGGAGGGGTGGCAGGATGGAAGCTGGCTTGGCTCAGAACATATCCTGAGGGCACGACAATGTGCCTTTTGCCTGGTATGAGCAGCCTGCGTGTTCCCTCCAAGAAGACAGACCAGGTCCCCAGATAAAGTGTCTTAGCCAAAAAAAAAAAAAAAAAAAAAAGGAAGAACAAAAGAAAAGAAAAGACTGGACAGTTTTTTTTTTTTTTTTCCATTGGAGCCACTTGGCTGGCCAGACTAGCAATCCATACCAAACAATCTCAAAAAAGAGTGAGGCCAAGGCCTTCCGGCTTCTGCCAGGTCCGCAGACCTTCGTCTCTGAGGTCCCCTGCCTTTCATGGTATTGTGTGTGTGAACTTCTGTGTCTTGTAGATGGAGGGGACAGAAGAGTGTGAGGGACAGCAGGGGACACGAAGCCTGGGGGGAGAGATGGGCCGTGAGTGTGTGTGTGTGTGTGTGTGTGTGTCCCTTTGAGTGCGGCCTCTTTATCCCTGGGACATCCCTGGCCAAAGACACGTCTGTGTTGCAAACTCTCAGACCTGATTTTTTTTCCTTCGTGGTTTTCACTGCAAACGATCCCTACCTAGTGTGAGGGTTTTCTGCTGCAGGAAACTTACAAAGTGCCCCACAGGAGAAGCCCCCTCCATCCTCTGTCTCCCAAGGACCCAGTGAGATGCTTCTGCGTCCAGCTGTGGACAACACGGCAGCTACTAATTAGATTTTCATTCTATGGATGGCGGGCTGAGGCCTTTGCTGAAGTGGACACACACCTTTTGTGCCGCTGGACTCGGCGAGGCGCGTGTGAATGAGGCCTGATCGCGGCGTGAGGGCCCTTCTTGAGTCTCTCAGACCTGATAAGCCCCCTTCTTCCTCTAACCACTTTAAGTAGGTCCGTGCCTTTCATTCTTCCTGGCTCAGTTCTGGCTGCACCCGCCTCGCACAGGCCTGTCTCCACATGCAGGCGGGGCCTTCCCTTCCGGAAGTGCCCTCCGACTCCCTTCCCAGGAACAGCGTGCCCAGAAGAGAGAGCAGGGTTTGGAGGCAGCTGTGATGCAGCAGTGCCCTGGAGGGGGTTTACCAGCTCGCAGAGGCCGATGGTTAAATTCTCAAGCATTTTGCCAGCTGGTTTTTAAATACGATCCTTGTTAAAAATGAAATTATACAGACTTACAATTAAATAGATGATATCAAAACCAAAGGAAATAAATATTTCAGAGGCATTATTTGCTAATGATTTGATAGCACGTGATCATTACCTGTGTCAGAGGTCTGCAGAGCTTTTCTGCTATGCAGATGGCGAGCATTTTAGGCTCTACTGGCCACTGGGTCTGCTCGTTGTGCTGCTCTGAGGCAACTGTAGCCACAGCCCCTGGGTTAATAGGCAGGCGTGGATGCACCAATAAAACTTTATTTACAAAGCTGGCTCCTGACCTGTGCACCCGAGGTCATCTGGAGAAAAGCCTGTGTTGCTCTCTTCTCTCACGATCTACCTCCCGTGACCTTGTCTTGGGAGCTTGAGGTTGGCCATAGGGTGGTGTTGACATTACGGGAATTGACAGGCATTAGTGATCAGGGCTGCTTTTCCACACCCCTGGGTGCTGGAACGGGGACTCGCATCCCATTGGCAGGCTGGCCGCAGGCACAGGGTTTAACTCTCTGGGCTGCAGTATGAAGCTGAGGCTGAGCCACCCAGAGGGCTGGTGGGGGCCGAGGAGGAGTCCACAGCAGGTTCTGGCCCAGGAGCCTCTCAGGATCCTGGAGGGGGCTGGGGATGCAGCTCAGTGGGTAGAGTGCTCGCCTTGCAAGCACAGCGCCCTGGGTTCGATCCCAGCACCGCAAAAAAAAAAAAAAAAAAAAAAAAAAAAGTTAAAAATGAAATTATACAGACTTACAATTAAATAGATGATATCAAAACCAAAGGAAATAAATATTTCAGAGACATTATTTGCTAATAATGATTTGATAGCCCGAGATCAGGTAATCCTGGAGGGAGGTGGCGTGGATTCCAACACACAACAGAAGTATGGATTACTAAGTAGGAAGGTCTGGTCAGCCACCCTAGCAAAGGACCTCTGGGAGCAGGTGATGGGCCTTAGAGCTACTGATTCAGCTGGAGCCCAGCCTCGCTGCTGTCCCTCAGGCTCCTGCCTGTCCTCCCAAGGGCTGCCCACCCCTCCCTCTGAGCTTCCCTGTGTCCCCACATGCGCCCTGCTGCCTCTCTCGGTCACTTGCCCCCTGCCTGGTCTCTGGACCCAGCTCACCAGGCCGCGGCTCTCTGCAGCCCCCCAGCTGGCTTCCTGCTCTTTCCCAGCCTGTCCGGCTGCGCGAGCTGCCCCTGGGTCAGTCTGTTCGTTTCCAACAGTTCGGGATGCTTTGCCTTCTTGGGGGAAACGTGTCGGCTCAGAACGAGGGGCCTCTGGCATCGGCCAATTCCTAGAGGAGCGGAGGCCTGGCCTGACTGCCATTCCCGTGCAAACCACGACCCGGAGCCAGGGCCTCGAGCCCCTCCCCTCCCCAATGCCCACCCGAGCCCACAGTCCCTCTGCCCCAGTCACCCAGAGCCAGGGACCAAATAGCTAGAAACGGCCCCTGCGGCCAGAGTTCCCCACATTGCTCAAACCAGCTTCCACCCGCCACCCCCGCCTCTCCCTGTTCACCCCATAATGGTGAGTGTGCTTCCCAGGTGCGGACAGTGTGGCCTGGCCCTCCTCCCAGGATGGCAGTAGACAGTCTCAATGGCAGTGACCTCTCTGTGCTGTCTCTCAGTCACCTCTGTAAATTAAATCCTCAGTACAGTCATAAAAGACCCTGTGGCCCTTCAGCTACACCTGGCCCACTCCTCTCCTGCTCATCCTACATACACTGGCCCTTGTTCCTCATCATGCAGGGTAGGTCCTGCCTCAGGACCTTTGCACTCACTAGTTCCTTTGCCCAGACTGCTCCTGTCTGGATATGCTGGGGCTCAGTCCTTGACATCGTCAGATTTCCACTCTGTGCAGACTCTACGGGAAGTCCTCCCCACGTCCTCTTAAAAGCACATCACTCCTTGCTCACCAGGCACTCCTAGTTCTCTAGCCTGCTTTATTTTTCTCAATGTCCCACTGACACCCAGGAGGGACTAGGTAAGTGAGTGGGGTAAGAAGGGAAAGGAAAGGATGTACATAGGTGGCAGGTACCAGGTATGCCGCGCAGAGAGCACCACAGACCAGGTGGCTGAGGTGGGCGAGTGCCGTGTGTGGCCTGGCTGCTGCCCCCTCTCCAGCCTTGGCTTCCACCACACTTCCTTGGGCAGTCTGCTTCTGGCATAGGAGTACTCCCTCTTGCCTCAGGACCTTTGTACGTGTGACTGCCTCTTGTGGAACACTCCTCCTCACCCCAATTCCACTCCTAACAGCACTGCCTCCTTTACCACCCTTCCACTCTGAGCCCCAAGGTCGGAGATGCCCCTGCCCTCCCCGAGCCCACCATCCTGCTGCCGCCCCTCCTGTTATCCTTTATCATGATCATAGCTTACAAAGGAGAACACTTTGATCAGGAGTTAGTGGCATTGCTCCTCCTCCCTGGATAGAAGCACAGGGAGGCAAGCGCCAGCAACGACTTGCTCAGCAGGAGGTCTCCAGTTCTTCAGGTATCCCTGGCGCAGGGCAGGCACTGGCCCACAGGGGTTGGCTGGGTGAGGTTGGCTTGGGACTTGCACGCATGCCTGAGGTATTAGGGGAACCAGGCATGTGAGCAGGTGGGACCCTGCGGAAGGTGGAGGTAAAGCCCCTGAGCCTCTTCTGCCCAAAGCCCGAGGGGCAGGGAACACATGTAGCGTCCTCTGTGCTGGAGGTGGGACCTGCCCCAACCTCCTTTTTGTTGACTCTGCTGGGAGAACAAGACCAGCTGCTAGAAACCAGACGCACAGAGGCAACAGGTTTGTTTGCAGCTTTACAAATCAGGTCTTTTAACATCGGAAAGGCAGGCAGTGTGGCTGCAAATTGGAGAGATCATTTTAGTTTAGCTCCTGGTAAATAGCTTTGTGTCCAGGAAAGTGGAGCCAGGCCAAGAGTAAGAGAGACGCAGGTCAAGCCGCCAGGTCCAGCCAAACCTAGTAGATGCAGACATCTGCGTTCCGAAGGCAGGAAGGCGCTGTCCCCAGCTCTGCTCGTGTTGCGCAGGTTTGGACTGACAGCTCGGCGGTGGACTGGACTCACAGCTGGCCTTGGAGGCCAGCTTGGTGCCGCTTTGGGCTCCGCACTCACACAGGGACCTCCTGTTTTTGATGCAGGGTCTGCAGAAGGCCTCAGCCAGGGCCTGTGTTCAGTGGATCCTGTTTTGTGGGTGGCTGGCTAGTTCACCACCATGTTCCCAGGGCTCAGGTGTCACCTGTAGGCCTCCTCCACCGATACCTGCATGAAGGAGGGACAGGGAAGGGAGGAAGGGAGAGGAGCGGAAGGAACCGGGAGGCAAACCCTCTGGGGTTTCTTGCCTCTACCCTGCCAACAACGCCCACTGGGTCCCCTTACCCTTTGGGTGGAATGAAGTCCTTGAGCCCCCAAGGCCTCCACCCCTTCCTGTTCTCAACCTCCATCTCTCTTCTGTCCTGGGTCCTTTGCTTCAGGAGGAGCCTGTGTTCTCATTCTAGAAACCACAGCCCGTTTCTTCTCTCATGGCTTTGGATTATCAATGTTAGAGCTGGAAGGCACTGACCCAGGGGCAGGCCAGGGTCAAGGTGAGTCACGGGACAGTGGTCCAAAAGCCTGTAGGCATTCTTCCTACTGCTCTGAACCCCTCCCCCTCCCCATAAAAGGAGACGTGAGGACGCGAGGACTCTCATCTGCTTCTCTAGCTGGTCGCTCTGCGCAGCTGAGCACCCCGTAAATCACCCCTGGAAAGTCCACCCAGAGAAAGTCTCCCGCCTCTCCCCTCAGGCTGGCCCACGGTTCAGGGAGAGGGAGAACAGGTGACCGAGAACAGACCTTGGTCCTGGTCAGAGTTCGAAAAGCCTCTGGAAGGTGCGTCCAAGCTGACCGAAGCACGACTGGCCACAGGCGCTGGCTGGAGGGAATGCTGTGTTTTAGCCGGCAGCAATGCAGAATCTATCGAGTGACGTGGGATGGCCACGTCACCTTTCATGGAGGGTCCTTGTCCTCCTCCACGGTCATTGTCACCACAACCCCCTCAGGCAGTGCCCCTCACAGTGCTCCAGGCTCTGTACCAAGGCCCCATGGGGACGGGGCAGTGAAGTGGCATTGCTGGGTGCAAAGAGGGCAGGCCCACTTAGCCCTTGGGTACAATCTCCCCGTGCATGACCAGGGTTCCTCCAGGGCAGGCACCAAGGAGCGGGTCACCCGTCTGAGACACAGTGACAACATAATGTAGTGTTAGTGTAGGACACTTTTCAGAGTGTCTGTTCTCTGCACTCATGCTGTGACAGCAGTTTTCTCAGGACAATCCTATTTACCACACGCATACATTTTCAACAAAGTCCTTAATGAAAACACCCCTCTGCCAACATACACACACACACACACATGCTGAGGTCTTTCATCTTTTAGTTCATTTTCAGTTAAAGTAGAAAATTGTTTAGATGTACCTATGTTTCCCCTTCTATTTGCTCAACATCCGTCTCATAGCAAATCACATTTCCTGTTATCTTCAAATTTTTTCCTGATGAATGTCTTGAATGTTCCTTTAGTGACTTTGGATCTGTTGGTAGCAAACCTCTTATTTTTTGTTTATAAATTGTATGAAATTCCTTTTATTTCAAGTTATTTTCCTAAAAATTGTTTTGTTGGGTACAAATTTTAGTTGACAGTCATTTTGTCTCAATACTGGCCTAATTCCATTATCTTCTGGCTTCCATTGCTATGGTTGAGAAGTCTGCTATCAGTCTAATATCTAAATGGATTATCTGTCTTTTCCTTTTGGCTATTTTTAATGTTGTCCCTTTGTCTTGTTTTGTAATTTCAGTAAAATATATCTAAATATAATTTAAAAAAAATTTTGATATACACTTTCTGGATTTATGGATTCATGTCTTTCATTAGTTTGTAAAATTTCTCAGTCATTTTCTCTAAAAAAACCCTCCATTTCTGTGTTTTTTTTTATTTAGAATTTTAAATTCTAGTCTTTATAGATCCTAACCTCTCTTATGAAAGAGAAGCTCTAGTGTTATACTAATAGATAATTTTTTCAGCTCTATTTTCCAGTTCACTAATACCTCTATAACTGTGTCCATTTGTTGCTTAACCCACCCATTTTATTTCTGATTTGAATAATTTTATTCCTAAGGGTTCCATTGGTTTATTTCTTTGATATTCTTGGCTGTTTTGATGGACTTTTGGTGATTATTTATTTTTGTGATTCCAATTTTAATTTCCTCAGTTAATGCATGGTTATTTTGTGTTATCTAGCTCATAGTTCCAATATTTAAATTATTGGCAATCTGAATTTATTGTTGAATGTGGCTGATAACTTGAAATCATGGTTTCATTGTTCTTTGTGTGTTTGGTGGCCTTTTATTGTGGAGTCATATTTATATGGACTTTATATTTTGGAATCCTATTGTTCTAAGCAGGGGATGTTTTCCCCCAAAAGACTTTGTATTAGCTCTCTTCCTGGGTACTAAGCTGTAAATTCACAGTCGCTTTGGACTCTGTCTAGGGTTTCTTATTTAATTTGTGCCTTGGGCTTAACTCTTGCTGATGGCCCAGGGCTTTACATATCAGTATGAAGCTGATATGGACATTAGCACTCAGTGATTGCCTTTTCTTTCTGCTCATGCAGATCCTGTTTCTTCTGGGAATGTGGAGTGAAAAGGAGACCCTTGGACATGTACTTTACCTCTTAAAAGTCTAGTAATAAAACAAAAACAACAGGACAGTCCTTTGGATTATATTGTCTTATGTATTGCTGGAAATAAAATCCCAGATTCATATATTTTCAGGAATGAAGTATACATACCTATAAAATGGGCACAGCCACACTGGCTCCTTCTTGAGGCTGCTGAGAAGGTAAAGTCACTTCTCTGAAACAACTCTGGCTTTCAAAGTAGCAGCTACTGAGAACTGTGTCCTGCTAGCCCAACCTGCTTCTCTAAGGTGGATCGACCTACTCTTTTTTACATTTCTCTTGAGTTGTACTCCAAGAAACTTATTTAAATTTGAATTTCCAGTGCCAAGAATTGACTTTCTAGTTATATGTTTGCCCCAAATATTGCATGTGATAAACTTAGGATGAAAAAATTTCTGTTGTTTGTTTGAAATTCCTGTTTAGCAAGGCATCCTGTGTTTTATCTGGTTATCCTAATTAAAATATAATGCAAACTGTAGCTTTAAAGTCCACAGCCATGTTGTCTTTAAAACCATCATCTTTATGGATACCCTGTAGCACAATACCTGAGATGCTACTGTTTCTGTTTTACAGAGACCTCAACAAATGATTGACTTTTCTATTTGACCTAGTGGCAGGGCCAGAATCGGAGCCCATGTGTGTCTGACTCCCAGCGCCATGTTCTCTGTACTTAGACAGCTGGCCGTAGCTCCTTGATGTGGCTGATGCTGAGAAACCAGTTTGTTCCCTCCTCTGTGTAAAGGCGAGGGAGTCTGAAACCTTTAGTCCCCATAGAGTTTCTAGCAGGGGCTCTGAGGCTGGTAGCTGAGGACACTAGCAAATCAGAACAGCAAGTTCCCATTAGAATGTTCTTTTCCAGGACCAGATAACAGGATAATAGCTATGTTACTTGCTTCCTGTAAAATGATGAGTGACAAAGAGTCACTTGAGATTAGAGTAATTCAGAACCAGTTAAGTCAATACTGTGCTCTGTAGAGATCAATTTTTATTTTGAGGAGAAGAGAGGAAGGATAAAAGAGATCTAAAATACAATTCAGTGTTCCTTTCCTAACCTCAACATGGCTTGGGGGGCTTTGGAGGGAGATCTTCCAGTACACAGAGATGGGATGAGGATGGAAGAGGGGAGACGTGGCTTTCAAGTAGGGACACATGGCTTAGGAGCAAAGGGTGTCTCTGCACTGCAATCTTCTGGTGGGTTCTGAAAGAAACTGGGTGCATAACTGATGTTTTAAAGACATTTAACTTTCTCGAATAACAAATTATTCTCGCCCATGCGGATAAGTCAGTAGGAACTCGCTGTCATAGGGTGACCCGCTGCAATGTGGTAGCTGGTTCCACACTGATGTTTCCTAGGATCTGGACAGTGGTTCCTACGCAGAAGCCCTTGAATGAGCCTCAAACTGCATTTGACCCATTTAGGGAAGATCCTAAGATCTGTGTTCCTGGGCTCCATCCTTATCGACTCTGAGGCAGCAGGCCTGGCTCAGGGTCCAGGAATCTATGCTTCCTAATAAGCCTCTAGATGGCTTTGATGAGGCCAGACTGGAAAGCCCTGGAAGAGGTGAAATGTGAAGATGCCCATCTCATAATTAGGAAGTTTGCACTAGACCAGGTTAGTGTGCAAGTGATCTTTGTTTTCTGCAAACACATGAGTCTGTTTAGGATAAGAAAACATTTTTCTAAGGAGCCAAATTATGCTATAAAAACAGTACAGCAAATAACTTTTATAAAAAGTTCCATGGGGAAATTTTTGTAAGGAAGAGTGCTTCTACTTTGGCCTCTATACACCCCTGAAATCTAATGAGAGGAAGTGGAGAGATCCCGCCCTGGATAACGGGCACAAGACTTGGGTGTGGCCACCCCAGATCTGGGTTCATCCCTTAACCGTCTGGACTCAGGTTCAGGGAGAAGGGGGATACTGGGAATGGAGGAAGGCAGCACTCGGAGTAAAGGGTGAAGTGGCCAGAGGATCCCAGAACCTCTTGACAGCTTCTATACTCTCTTCTGGAATCTCATTATATTTTAGTTTTTACAAAGTAGTTCACTACTCTGTTCCAGAACCAGCAGCTATTGCCACTCCAGCTGACTTGTGGCTCAGGCTGCTCTTGGCTCCTGGTTGAAAGCTCTGTCCTGTGCTGGCCGCAAGCCCCTGGTGAGGCTGCTCCTGAGCATCACCATCAGCACCAGCACCAAGACCTCCTCTCTGTTCCTGCTGCCTCCTGCTGTGCACCCAAACCGTGCATGCACATTTTCTTGGATTTCGCCAGGTAATCTGTTTTATTCCATAATTGTGGAGAGTTCTCATTCTCCAGCTTTCCTGGGAATGCGCCTGGAAGCACTGGAAAAATAGTCTTACCCCAAAGTTATATTAAGATCTTTTAATTAGCAAGAAAAAGATCATAATACATATACCAGTACTTAAGTAGGCACCTGGTACTTGAGCCTCCAGTTTCAGGGTGATGTTAGCCTACAGAATACTTTCTCCTGCTTGTGGCCACTAGCTTTTTTCCATTGAGCAGACATGCACTCTATCCTTGGCCTTCCAGAGCTGGGGATGAGAAAAAAGTTCATCTTCAAGCAGATATGTCAGGTTTCTGTCATTGCTACAGTTGATGTCACAAACCCATGAGCTCTCCAGCCTCTGACTTTCTCCCTGGTTTTGTGCACCTGAACCTGCAGTCAAGGTCAGAGACAGTGTGGTTGGGATTCAGGGACTGGGAGTTAATCCCATGTCACCCACACACTTGGGTTTGATGAGCAATGTCCTTGTGAATGGCCCTGATGTCACATTTCTGGGTCCTCAAAACCTGTTGTCACAAAATCCACTTGGATCACTCAGAAACCGCACAAATATGCATTAGCAATCCATTTGACCCAAAGTTGAGATTGCAACTATAAAAGTCATGCAACAATTTTAGCTGATAGGGAAGTGGCCTGCTGTGACCACGAGCTGCCCTCTGCTGTTGACCTCACCCCAGCAGGGGAAGTCGGGAAAAGGTGTGAAGGGTGCTGTCCAGTGGTCTAATTTTAATTAATTTCAAAGGTCCACGGTGTAATGGATTTGTAGTTAAATTTTATCCAGGGCCTTGGAAAAAGTTTGTAAATTGCAGGGGCAATGGGTTTAGCTACCACCCACACAGCCCCTTGGAGAATTTGGCTAATGGCTAAAGAGGTGCCAGCTGCGGCTAGATGTTCAGGATACTGCTCCCAAGGCAGGGAACAAAGAGAGCTAGCAGAGCCTTCCAGGTGCCCCAAACTCCTTGTCCACCAAAATCAATTGTCTTAGATTAGTTATTCAATTCGTGGAAGGGTAGGTGTTCAACTGGCGGTCATGGGTTGCCCTTGACCCTCTCCATGGGTTACCCTTCTGCACTGGGATGACACAGCAGAGTCTAGCCAGCTCTCTCTCTACAAAAGGAATTCAAATGAAGCAGCCATCACCCCAAATATTTAAATATTTATGTACAGGGCTTTAGTTTATGTTATCTAATTATTTGTCATTGAGAGAGAGAGAGAGAGAGAGAGAGAGAGAGAGAGAGAGAGAGATCGCCTGCCTCCTCCGCAGTGTCTCTGAGCCGGGAGGAAAGGCTGTGATAATCCCCCCTTGCTCCGTTGCAAGATGCTGGTGGCCAGCAGGGCCTGTGTGCCACGCCTGCCTCCCAGGGCGGCCACCTCGCCATGCCAGTGAGAGTCTGGGTTTCGGTTAAGGACAGTCACGCAGCCTGGCTCCTAAATGCAAGCCAGCTCAGTATTCAACTTGGTTGAAGAGGCTGACTTCTTCCAGCACTGGAGGCACACCTGTCAGGGCTGGCCTTTGGGAAACAGGATGCTGGGGGCCAGCAGGTGCCTCCAGTAGATTTCCCAAGGGGGCCAGTATCTGTAGGTGAGTAGAGAGAGCCTGACTCTGGATGAATTTCACCCTGAGGCTACCCTTCCCTTCCCATAAGCCACTCTCCTCGGGTGGGAGACTTGTATCTCGCTTCAGCCCCAGACAGCCTCCTGAGGCATGTGGGTAGGCATTTATTGTCACCTCTGTTTCACAGAGAAAAAAGCGGTGCTTGGATTTACCCAGACAGCAGCACACAGTTAAGAGTACTTGGGCTCATTCCCAGGTCTGCACATTCCAAGGCCTCCCCTCTCTCTGCGTGGGTGGAGGCCAAGAGGAAAGGGGCGACTTTTCAAAGGAGAGGACATTAGTTAGCCTGCTCCTTTTTCTCTGTCTCATAATGCCTTGACACTTACAACCAAACCAACTTCTGGTAGTGATCATGATGGGACCTGATTGTCACGTTCAGTCAGTGTGCCAAGCACTTCACATTCTCTCATTTAATTTCTGGAGACACTTACTGGACAATTACTATTATGCCCACATTACAGATGGGGAAACTGAGGCTTGGAGAAGTGAGTTGTCCACAGGCATGTGAGACACTGTGCTGGTTTCCTATGGCTGCCTAACAAGGTAACACAACCTGTGTGGCTAAGGACAACAGAAACGTGCTCTCAGACCACAGTGGTCTATCCATTCACCTGCTGAAGGACATTTGGTTTATATCCAGTTTGGGACTCTGAACCTTCACACACAAGTCAGTAAATGGACAGAGGCTTCCATTTTTCATGGACAACTTTATTTTTATTGTCTTCATGTTTGCATTGCTTATAACCGATGTCTTTTGCTACATTCCCATGGCTTCTAAACAGAGCAGGTGGTACGGGGCGCAGGGTGGTTGTGCACCCCAATTTCAGAAAGCCGTAGCCCGTAGGCCCTGGTCTGAGGAGTGAGGCTCTAACTTGCCCTTTGAGGTAGATGTGCATGTGAAAAATAAAACAATTTAGCAAGAACGGTCAGGAGACTCTCATTCATGAAAACCGGCGTGGAGGAGGTGTAACTCACCTTCGTCCTTCATCTTAACACCTCCTCCCATCACGAGGTTAGTAAGCCATACGCAGGGACAGTCTGTAGGCTAGATCTATGCGTTAGGGTTGTTACTGTCTGTGCCCAAAATACACAGCCCAGAACCAGCATGAGCATAAGCCAGGACAGGCATTATTAATGGTGTTTATGTTTCATCAGGAGGCCGGAACAATTCCCTAATTGCGAGCAGATTCCAGGAACGGCCTTATTTGTAAACAGTGGTTCACAAAAAAAGTCATTAACAGAATAAACAGTCAATTTGGAGTGAGCAATTGCAATTGCAAAATGTATTTAATGGTTTAAAGAATATGAGTGATGTTTTGCACGGGCTTAGCGTCTCTCCACATTTAGACAGTTCCCACATGCAAGAACCCAGTGCATCAGGACCGCCTCGCTGGTTTAGAAAATGTTTATCTTCAGCCTTGGCGTGGTGGTGCATGCCCGTTATCCCAGCAGACGTGGGAGGCTGAGGAGGAGGAGCGCAAATTTGAGAACAGTGTAGGCAACTAAGCAAGATCCTGTCTCAAAATAAAAAATAAAAAAGGCTTGGGATGTAGCTCAGTGGTAGAACTCCCCTGCGTTCAATCCCAGTAACACACACACACACACACACGCACACACACACAAATTTCCTGATTATAAAGCTAACTCATCTGCATTGTAGAAAAATTACCAAAAACAGAAAATGAAACAAAATAAAAAATTCCCACGATTCTACCTTTTATCCACAACTATCAATGTTTTAGTTTATTTCCTTCTCTTATGCTAACAGTTTATAGTTGAACTCAAATTCGATATACCATTGTGGATCCTGATTTTCTTTTTCTCTATACATTATTGCCTAAATACTTCATCAGTTTATTAAAACATTGTATTTTTAAACACCATTTTAATGGATTAAAAATATCTCGGTGTTTGAACTTTTCTTAACTATTTACCAGTGCCTTGTGGTGGCTATTTAGATGGGTTCTAATTGTTCCCCAGCACAAACAATGTTGCAAAGACATTTTTAACTACACTTAGGCTCATTTTCTTGGAATGTTTTCAGAAGTGAAATTTCTAGATCTAAAGCTATGAATGTTTTTGAGGCTCTTGATATACATTTGTCTATGCATTTAATGGACAGTCTCTCTCTAGGTAATGGAGGTCAACCAAGGCAATTTCTACGGTTAATGAGCTTAGGATCAGTCAGGCTCTCTGGCTTCTGTGGTTGAGTGGTCTGAAGTGAAAAAAAAAAGTCAGGATCTTCCATCTTGGAAGGAAGGCTGAGGACCCTCCGAATGTAGCGCTTTCCAGAGGCACATTGTCCAAACCCGGCCTAAAGATGTAACTCTAAGATGGAGACAACCGGGGATTGTCCAGGTTTGGGTGGGGTGTCAGAGCCTCCAAGAAAGATGATGGTGGAGGCTCTTAATTAAACCTCACTCGCCCGAGAGTGGAGGCCGTCAACACTAGCTACCTGCGATCCAGATCCAGTGCCTTTATCTTTAGTTCCTTCCTGGGGATCCTCATGGGTTGCCCCTCCCTAAAGAATCAGAGGAAGTGTGATTATTTAAATCCCCTCTGCTTTAGTTGATGAGGCCAGGCATCCAGCAGGGGCTTACTAACGGAGACTGTAGGTTCTCAAAGACAAGATCAATGGGGGTCTTGCTTGTTCTCTCTGTCCAGTGTCCAGTGCATTTTCCACCATGCAAGAGGCATTTAGTGACACTGACTGAACGGAATACATTTATCTAGGTCAGTGCCATTTGTCACCAGCCAGTCAGATGCATTCACATAAGTAGTTGTGGGAAGGACAAAAAGTGTGGCTGGATTCCACCTGTTCTTCCTCCCCTAACCCTCTGCACCCTCTCGGCTGCCCTGCCAGGCTGAACTGTGAGCCTGAAGAACAGGGAATGATGGGAAGCTCGGTCTCTCAACTCCAGCCCTGAGCCACGCCCACGGGGATGGGGTGTCTACTCTAACTGTGTCACTGACGAGGAAGCCAAGTTGCCTATAATTCAGAGCCGTGAAACTATCTCCGTCCTGGGCTTCTGGGGACAGGTGTTCCTTAGCTCAGCACCCCGGGACTCTCTCCAGACTCCTTCAGTACGTTCCTCTCCTGGCTGTGGGAGGCTCCTGACTTCCCACGTCAGCGGGTGGGACCAAGCCAAGGGGCCAGCGGGCTGACGTTTCACGAGCCACGCTGTCACTGCCACCACATCATCTAGAACCACAGCAGCTTTGCATTCACCATGGCAACGGGACAATGCGCAGCCCTGGTGTTTCCGTCATCTTTTGTTGGTTTCCTTAAAGTGGATATTTTCCATGCCGCTCTTTTCTTAGCTTACCAATGACATTCTAGAATTCTTTTTGTCTGAGGTTTATTTCTCTGGGATCTGAAAAATAAATTAGCAAAAAAAAAAAAAAAAAAAAAGATCTGAATACCAAATTGTAGGAAATGGTAATTGGCTTGGAAGCTGACTGACTTTAAAATTCAGAGTCAAAGTCAGTTTTTTGAGACAGTGTATAGAAAAAAGTTTAATTAAAACCATGTCATGTCTTTTTATGTGCAAAAATCAATTCTGCCCAGTGTGATTAGGCTATGAATCCACTTGGACTAGAACAGGCAAAGTTTGGTGGCAAATGGCCCTCACACCTTGTGGCTTTCACATGACAGGTCATATCTGTTGGGCTCTTTGTCCACCAGGAGTCATACAGGGGTCTGCTCCACACACTCACTCAGAGACCCAGTAATTAAGGTTCTGTCCTCAGAAATGTTAGGGTTGTCATGGCAGAAGGGACAGAGAACTGTCTACCGGCCCACCTAGCTTGACCCGGGAAGTGACAGCCTTGGCCAGAACTAGCAACTTGGCTTCCTCATCAGTGACACAGTTAAAGAGTAGACACCCCAGGCTCCTGGGCTTGACTCAGGGCTGGAGTTAAGAGACTGAGCATCCCAGAACTAGCATTCCCAGGGCCGCCCCATCTTTTAGGCATCTACCTGGATCTGCAGTTAAAGAGTCTGAGCTCCCTGGGGGTGACAGTCTGGCTCACTTTATCTTGGTATCTCCAGTGCCTAGCAGGCTGTTGGCACATAGCAGGTATGGGATCAGTGGTCATCGAATCGGCAAGTGGGCAGCTGCATAAACGGAATTGCTTCCTTTTTTTTAGCTAGCAATGATGCCAGGTGTGACCCCAGAATCGCAGTCACGGTGCGCTGCGGTGGCCGGGAAGGACGGGCTCTCATGCAGGGTGTCTGATGCCTTGTTGACCACGGGATGCTGAGGCCGGGCCAACTGGCCAGCTGTAGGGTCAGCGAGGTCCTGCTCTGCGGGGGCTCTCTTAGAAGATGCAGCCTAAGACTGGGACAGGCCTGTGCTTTCACAGGAGAGACATGAGCAGGGACTGGATCTTATCTTTGTCATTGTGCCTCCCAGTCCCCATCCCCTGGCCCCCCTCAGTTTCTGCACTGAGGCCACAATTGCGTTATCGACAGCCCAGGAATTTCGCAGTTCCAGCCTCCCCGGGGATTCGGCACTCACTTGCTGAAGCAGTGTGTGTAGTGGGAGGACCTGGACAGCAGGAAGGGAGTTTGGGGTTCAGTCCTGATGTCTGTGGGTGACTCTGCAGGGCGTTGGGCAGTGTCTTACCCCGAGCCCATGTTGTCACCTGAGAAATGGGTGAAAGCCACTGGGTTGACAGCCACGTGAGAGGAGTACCTACAGGGCTCCAGCAGGGTAGAGCGGGATGGTCCAGCCTCTAGACCCGCCATCTGGGCGTGGGGGCGCTTTCTCTTCAGCCCCTTCGCCAACCAGACCTGCTTCCTGCTCCTGGCGAGACGCCTGGCGCAGCACAGGAGGTGCTTTGCAGGCAGGACTGATGGTCGTGCGTGAACTTGCTGGGTGTCCTTCCCCAGCTCCTCCTGTGCCCGGCTCGTAAGCATGGCCACTACTCTGTGCTGAGTAGAGATGGTGGCACTCTCCTGGGGGCCCTTCCCGGGGGCCGGGGGGTCTGGGGCTCAAACCCACCCAGCAAACTTACTCCCACCTCAGATGGGGGAGGTTGCGGGAACGGAGGTCCCTCGGGTGTATGGGTGTGCCCACCCAATGTCACACGCCTGGTCGGGGCTGCCGGGGGGACGTGACTTTAGATGTTTGTAAATTTAGTTGCAAATGGAACGTTCAGAACAACTGGGCAATCTGGGTCTTGGTGGGGAGGGAGGGCCCTTCACTATCCAAGTCTAATGGCCTCCGGTGGCTATGACAGGCACGTCGGCCGGCGGGAGCTGCGTGCTGAGGAAGCTGTGTGTCCCGGGTCTGTGACTCCACCATGCCCAGGCTGCCCCGAGGCTTGGCTGTCCTCGGACCTCAGAGTCCATGCTGCTGGCTCTGTAACAGCCATGGGATCTGTGGTCACCGGAGAAAGGGTTGCTGACCGCGAGGTAGTAAGATAAGTCCAGGAGCCAGGAGAGGAGGAGGCGTTCCCGCTTCCCCGACTCAGTGATGCGACGTGGTGCGGCCAGGGCCACCCCTTCTGCTCTAAGAGGTCTGAGCGCCTCCTCCAAAGTCCACGTGTTGGGAACTCAGTCTCCCACAGCGCCCGATGAGGGATCTCCGGGGTCAGCCCGAGGGCTGCGCCTTCGTGAGTGGTTAAGCGCTGCGGCGGGGGTGGAGGGTGGTTCATTAGGACAGCGAGCTTGGCCCCCTCCTGCTCTCTCCTGAGAGTCTCCCTTTTCTCCAGCCCCTCGGTGGCTGGTAGGCCAGGACTGGTCTGCGGAGAGCCAGGAGAAGCCGTCCTGTAACCCACCTAAACGGCTGTGTAAGAGCCTGAGAATCTGCCTGTGGCTTCAAGGCCTTCAACAGTCACCATCCGGCACTTTGAGGCGGAGCTGCCGTGTCCTGGCCAGGATGGTGGCCAGGTGGCTGCTGAGCGGGCTGCCCAGCCCTCTCCCTTCCTCTCTCTCCCTCCGCAGCTGCGAGTGTTGGCCTCCCACAGCCCGATTCTGGCCCTAGAAAGGCACCGGCCTCCCGCTCAAGGTCTGGCCCTCCCCAGGGCACCTGCAGCAACTGGCCCAGGCAGGTCCAAGGCCCCATTCCCCCAGCTCAGGGTCGGGCGCCGGGGGCAGCCCAGCTCCAGAGCCCCCGAGCGATTGGCCGAGGGCTGGGGCCTCTGGGCAACCCCTGGTTTGCTCCGCCCCGCCCTGCTTGCTCCTGCACAGGCGGAGTACAGCGCTCCCCAGGAAGCCTCTGCCCTCATGGTCCCCACTTCTGTTCCCCAGGCAACAGCGGCTCTTCCCTCGCTCCCACGCGATGGCGGCCAGCGTGGGCTGCTGGCCATCAGGAGGGCCTTCCTGCGTGTAACGGGACAGAGGGAGCCAGCATCCTCCCCAGATGGAGGCGGAGCTGCATGGCTCTGAGATCTTCCCCGGGCTTCCTGGAGCAGCCTCTCAGGGCTGGCCACCTCCCCTCTGTCCCAAACCCCAGCCCCGTGGCTTCTCTCACACTCCCCAAAGGCCCCTTCTCTGTCTTGTCCCCTGGCTCTTGCACTGTTCCCCTGAAAATGAATCTTTTCTCCATTCTTAACCTACCTAATTGCTTTTCAAGATTAAAATAACGCACGATTCACAGGTCTCACTATGTTCCGGGCCCTGTTCTGAGCACTGTAGGTGTAATAGCTAATTTAATCCTCTCGTACCCTATTAGTAGAATCTCATGACGATCTCTATAAATGAGAAACCTGACGTTCGGAGAGGCTCAGAACCTTGCCAAAGTCACGCAGCTTCTAAATGTGAAGCTACAATTTGATCCTGGCCATCTGGCTCTGAAGCCCACTTGAGCTGGTTTCTACTGGAACATCCACGCTTCTCCAGTGACCCTGCCTGAGCTGTGGCTCAAGTGTCCAGGAGTGGGCGGTTGGCTCAAGCTGGGCTGATTTGTACCTCCCCTGGGTACTTGGATGGCCCAGAGATGGTGTCTCTGCAGCGGAAGTAAAACTCTTGGGCATTCAGGTGGCACGTTTCCAACTATCCGGGGAAAACAGACCTACAAGGCCAGAGTGGCTGGTGTGTCCTCGTGCAGAGAAGAGAGGAGGAGGGTTTGGAGTGGTTGGTTACCTGTGTCCCAAGCTGTCCCTGAGGCCCGGCTGCTCTTCTCTGTTGGATTCTTCCTTGGATTTGGAAGTCGATGTCTCCTGCGGTCGCCTCGATAAGGCCAGCTGGGTCTCTGATGTGTCAGACATCCTCTGCTCAGAGCTGGTCAGCAGAAGGCTCAGGGCCGGGGTTTGCCCCAAAGGCTGTGACCGACAAATGAAGCTCGAACACCTGGGCTAGATCTCAGGCCCCTCGCGGCTCTTCCTACACCCCGGGTTGGGCAAGGGTCCTGGAGCCTTGGATGCTGGCAGTCACAGGCAGGAAGGGCAACACCAAAGTCAACGCACCTCCATGGAGCATCCTGACTTTGGCAAAGAGCGCAACGGAAGGGCAGTGTGAAGCCAGGCCTGTGTCACCAGAAGGTGGGCTCAGCGTCTGGTCCTCTGAGGGCCATTCTGTGGCTTCACCTCCGTGACTCAGCTGAGTTGGCCAGGCGCCTGACGTGCGGGCTGGCTGCTTCAGTCCCCGATGTGACTACTCTCCCCCAGCGGAGACGGTAGCCAGGGGTGAAAGCCCCTGAGCCTATGGCAGGGCGCGGAGTTCGAGATGCGTGGAGAAGAGTGTTCCCGAGGACAGCGGAGGCAGGGGGAAGGCAGAGAGCAGCAGCCTTAGAGGGAGAGGCCGCCCGCAGGCAGGAACCCTGGGTGAGGCGGAGAACCACGGGCACGGAGAGTTGCTGTCGCCCTCCTGGTGGGGCCCAGAGTCAGGATGGACAGACACTGTGCGACCAAAGTCAGGCTTAAGATGCCCTGAAAGACCTTCCCTTCCCAGGCTGCCCACTCTGGTTGGTGGCACCGCTATGCACACGGTCCCAAGGCCAGGTGCACTCCTGTTCATGTTGCCATGGCCACCGAGACGGTGCTTGCGCTCTCCTGCTTGGTAGGAAAGCAAGATGGTAAAATGGTGCCTGTGGAGAAAAGTAGGGAGCGCCTTCCAGAAGTTAGAAATAGAATTACCATGTGATCCCGTAATGCAATATTTGCTCAAAAGAACCGAAATCAGATTTCAAAGATATCAGCAGTCCAGCGTTCATTGTAGCACTCACAATAACCAAGATACGGAACCAACAGACTGTCTGTGATGGAGGTACGGATAAAGAATGGGTGGCGTATACCCCGGGGGAATATTATTTAGCCTTGAAAAGGAAGGAACTCCTGCAGAGCGTGACATCATGGACGAACCAAGTAAGCCCGTCACAGAGGACCATCTGATTCCACTTACATGAGATATCTAAGATCACATCAGAGAATCAGACAGCAGAACAGTCTAACCAGGGACTGGAGGTCGGGGAAAATGGGCAGCTGCCAATCGGTGGCACAAAGTTTCAATTCTGCAAAGCTGACCCAGGAGCTGTGCTCACACTCACATGCCAACCCTGAGTGTGCGGCATTGTACACTTGAAAAGGTACTCAGAGGGTAGATCTCATGTGGAACAGTTTACCACAGTAAACCTAAAAAAATGTTTTTAAAGTGCTAAACCGACAGAGAAGCAGGGAGGCCTCGGGCACAGGTGTCGGCCTGGGGGGCGCCGAAGGGCGAGGAAGGCCGCTCGGGCCATCTCAACGCGGCATCTCAGGGGCATCCAGAGAGCACGGGCCTCTGAGTGACCACCAGGAGGACCTGCCCATCAGCCTAGTCTCTTCTATGTAACAACCACATTGATAGCAATATTTGAGGTGAAACTTGTGTAACCTGAAATGACCGTGGCCTTCTAGGACTTTCACTGTGTTCTATGGCCACTGCCTCTTTCCAGTTCCCAGACATTTCCTTCACCCCTAAACATGGCCCCTCAAGCCACTCTCCAGCCCTCCTTCCCAGGACCTGACTCTTCCCTGGCACCTCCCTGGTTTCTGTCTCTACGGCCTGACCTGCTCTGGGTGGAATCGACCACATGTGACTTCCTGTGCCTCCTTCACGTGGCCTGGTGTTTTCAAGTGCCATGTGTGGCTTGTGTCAGTGCTACACTCCTTTTTATGGCAGAGTAATATTCCATTGTGTGCATTTATCACCTTTTCTTTATCCATCTGTCAGGTGATGGATATTTGAGTTATTTCTACCTTCCGTCTTTTGCAAATAGTGCTGCTGTGAACATACTCTGATGATCTTTAGAATCACAAAAATCACTGAGACAAGCCCGGAGCCAGGTGCTGTGGATAAGCCAGCCTGTCCCGGCAGCCTCCTGTGCAGGGTCCGTGCAGAAAGAGTGCTATGCTTCCACGGTGACAGGATTCAACGGTAATGTGCAGGGAGAGAGTCTCTGTAGGCCTCTCTCAAACCCACCTCTTAAAAGCCCACCCTGAGGTTGCTTAAGAAATTACTTGGTAATTGAAGCAATAACTTTCAAGACCAAAATATATATTTTCCTCCTCCACAGAGCACAGTGCCCATAACTCCTGCGATGCTTTTAGCTGTTCTTGGGAATAAGCCGGCACCTCCTCTCCTTCACTCGGCTGCAGGAGGCAGGGGAGGAAAATAGCCTCCATCCAGTGGGAATCATAAACACAGAAGAAAGGAGTGCTCTTTTTATAAGTTCTCAAAATATTTAACCCCAGAAAAGTGCAAATAAAACCAACCACCCCAGCCTCCAGAGCCACAGCCTTGCCCTTCTGAGCGTCCCAAGGTTGGCTCGGGTCTGCAGCCCTGCGTCCTCTGGACCCTCCCCGGTCCTCATTTGCATTCCAGTGACAGTGGGACGTTGTTTCTTGCGGAAATGTCAGCTCTCTTAATTCTTCCCCCTTTTAAACAGATCCAAATGATTTCCCCCTGATTGAAGTAAAAAGAGCGTAAATATTTTAGCATTTCATAAAACCGGAAGCAGTAGAGGCTACTTTCACGGTCATTGGATAACAGCCAGCATGTCCCACACATTCTAATCAATTAACTTTCCAGGGTTATTTTTCAAGGGGACAGCATGTCCCGACCATAGCTGGCCACACCTGTTCTCGAGTCAGCCACTTTGGCCATGGAGAACTCACCTGTAAGGGGAAAAGGAGGCTTCTGTGGCTTCGGACACAGTAAACTGAGTGCGTTTGGGCAAAGGACAAAGTCGGGGTGGAGGAAGCTGGCTGGGTCGGGGACAAGGGAAGGAGCAGAGCTTCCCCAAACCGTGAGCATCAGGCTTGAGGAGAAAGGACAGGTTGCGTCTTCCCCCGCCCGTGGAAGGAGCCTTCGCAAATGAGAATTCCACAGCCCAAGCAGGTCGCCTGAGCAGCTACTTGGAAATGGAGTGTAATTTCACATAGCATTAAAAGAAAAAAAAAAAGGAAAGAAAGAAATGAAACCTTGCCAGGACTCCCT